>NC_028644.1:52673331-52686238 GCF_001406875.1 Solanum pennellii
GATGGAAACTACATTATTCGTTGGGATTCAGTTCTTCTCGACGAGAATTTGTCTTATGAGGAGGAGCCGTTTGCTATTCTAGCTAGAGAAGTACGCAAATTGAGATAAAAGGAGATTGCATCTATCAAGGTTCAGTGGAAGAATCGGCCAGTTGAAGAGTCTACTTGGGAGAATGAGGCGGATATGCAAGAAAGATATTCACATCTTTTTACAGATTCAGGTACTCTTTCTCGCCCTTGCTTTTCTTTCTGTGATCGTTCGGGGACGAACGATGGGTAAATTGGTATCTATTGTAACAACCTGTTTGGTAGGTTCGAGCAGAAAAAATTATTCAGATAAAAACTGACTGGGTCGACGGACCACGCGACGGACCGTCATGGTCACGACGGCCCGTGATGGATTCCGTCGTCCCATACTTGTGAATTTTCTTCTGCAACTCTTCTCAGTACCCTCGACGACAAGTAGGACGAACCATCATAGGCACGACGGACCGTCGAGGGCCTTCGTTCAAAGGCCCAACTTCAGGAGTTGTTAAGTAAAGGTTTTATTAGACCAAGTGCATCCCCTTGGGGTTCTACTGTTTTATTTGTGAAAAAGAAGGATGGAAGCCTTCGGATTTGCATAGACTACAGGCAGCTGAATAAGGTAACTATTAAGAACAAGTATCCCATTCCTCGAATTGATGATTTGTTTGATAAGTTACAAGGTGCTTGTGTCTTCTCTAAAATTGATCTGAGATCCGGTTATCGTCAATTGAAAATACGGGCAACAGATGTGCCAAAGACTGCTTTTCGAACCAGGTATGGGCATTACGAATTCTTAGTAATGTCTTTTGGGCTTACGAATGCCCCTGCTGCTTTCATGAGTCGAATGAACGGGATTTTTAAGCCATATGTGGAGCTCTTTTTTATTGTATTCATTGATGATATACTGATATACTCAAAGAACAGGAAAGAACATGAGGAGCATTTGAGAATTGTATTGGAGTTGTTGAGGGAGAAAAGACTTTATGCCAAATTCTCCAAGGGAGAGTTTTGGCTAGATTCAGTGTCCTTCTTGGGGCACGTGGTTTCTAAGGATGGAGTGATGGTGGATCCTTCTAAGATTGAAGCAGTGAAGAGTTGGGTAAGACCTACTAATGTTACAGAGGTAAGGAGCTTTGTTGGTTTAGCTAGCTACTACCGTCGATTTGTCAAGGGATTTTCTTCTATTGCTTCGCAGCTAACAAATTTGACTAAGCAGAATGTTCCCATTGTATGGTCGGATGAATGTGAAAAAGTTTTCAGAAGCTCAAGACTTTGTTGACTACTACACCAATTCTTACCTTGCCAGTGGAAGGTAAGAATTTCATTGTCTATTGCGATGCATCTTATTCTGGTTTGGGTGCAGTGCTAATGCAGGAGAGATATGTAATTGCTTATGCTTCGAGGCAATTAAAAGTGCATGAACGTAACTATCTGACCCATGATTTGGAGTTGGCTGCAGTTGTGTTTGCGTTAAAGCAATGGAGACATTATCTATATGGGGTCAAGCGTGAAGTTTATACAGATCATCGTAGTTTCCAGTACGTCTTTACTCAGAAAGATTTGAATTTGAGGCAGAGGAGGTGGATGGAACTATTGAAGGACTATGATATTACTATTTTGTATAACCCAGGAAAGGCTAATGTGGTGGCAGATGACTTAAGTAGAAAAGCAGGGAGCATGGGAAGTTTAGCCCACTTACAGGTTTCTAGGCGCCCATTGGCTAGGGAGGTTCAGACTTTGGCTAATGACCTTATGAGGCTGGAAGTACTAGAGGAGGGAGGACTTTTGGCCTGTGTGTAGGCAAGATCCTCTTTTATTGACAAGATTAAGGAGAAGCAGTTTACTGATGAGAAGCTGAGCCGAATTCGAGATATGGTATTGCGAGGAGAGGCTAAAGAGGCAATAATTGATGAGGAAGGTGTTTTGAGAATTAAGGGAAGGGTATGTGTGCCCCGTGTTGATGATTTGGTTCATCCTGGTGCAACCAAAATGTATCGCGACCTAAAGCAACATTATTGGTGGAGTAGAATGAAGCGCGACATTGTTGATTTTGTTGCCAAATGCTCGAATTGTTAGCAAGTAAAGTCTGAACACCAGAGGCCTGGAGGAATACTTCAGAGAATGCCCATTCCTGAATGGAAGTGGGAAAGNGTCCATTCCTGAATTGAAGTGGGAAAGGATTGCAATGGATTTCGTGGTTTGTCTTCCCAAGACATTGGGTAAGTTTGATTCTATTTGGGTAATTGTTGACACGTTAACTAAGTCTGCTCACTTCATCCCGGTCAAGATGAATTACAATGCAGAGAAGTTAGCCAAACTTTATATCTCAGAAATTGTTCGATTGCATGGAGTTCCACTCTCCATCATATCAGATAGAGGTACGCAGTTTGCTTCTATGTTTTGGAGAACATTACATGCTGAATTAGGTACTAGGCTAAATCTTAGTACGGCATTTCACCCTCAGACCGATGGTCAGTCTGAGCGAACGATTCAGGTGTTGGAGGATATGCTTCGTGCATGTGTGATAGAATTTGGTGGTCATTGGGATAAATTCTTACCCTTAGCAGAGTTTTCATACAACAATAGCTATCACTCAAGTATTGATATGGCTCCATTTGAGGCACTGTATGGGAGGAGATGTAGGTCTCCCATTGGTTGGTTTGATGCATTTGAGGTAAGACCTTGGGGTACCGATCTTTTGAGGGAATCGTTAGATAAGGTAAAATTCATTCAGGATAAGCTTCTAGCAGCTCAGAGCAGGCAGAAGGAATATGCAGATCGAAAGGTTAGGGACTTGGATTTTATGGAGGGTGAACAAGTCTTGCTGAAGGTTTCACCCATGAAAGGGGTGATGCGGTTTGGTAAGCGAGGTAAACTTAGTCCGAGGTATATTGGGCCATTTGAAGTTTTGAAGCGCGTGGGGGAGGTGGCTTATGAATTGGCATTGCCTCCAGGACTCTCAGGAGTGCACCCGGTATTTCATGTGTCTATGCTGAAAAAGTACCATGGGGATGGAAACTACATTATTCGTTGGGATTCAGTTCTTCTTGATGAGAATTTGTCTTATGAGGAGGAGCCGGTTGCTATTCTAGCTAGAGAAGTCCGCAAGTTGAGATCAAAGGAGATTGCATCTATCAAGGTTCAGTGGAAGAATCGGCCAGTCGAAGAGTCTACTTGGGAGAATGAGGCGGATATGCAAGAAAGATATCCCCACCTTTTTACAGATTCAGGTACTCTTTCTCGCCCTTGCTTTTCTTCCTGTGATCGTTCGGGGACGAACGATGGGTAAATTGGTATCTATTGTAACGACCTGTTTAGTCGATTCGAGCAGTAAGATTATTTTGATAAAAACTGACTGGGTCGACGGACCACGCGACGGACCGTCATGGTCACGACGGCCCGTGATGGATTCCGTCGTCCCATACTTGTGAATTTTCTTCTGCTACTTTTCTCATTACCCTCGACGACAAGTAGGACGAACCGTCATAGGCACGACGGACCGTCGAGGGGCTTCGTTCCAAAACACTTAAACTCTGAAAATCTGGGTACTGAGATCGACTCTCTGAACTTCACGACGGAACTGCAGGACGGACCGTCGTAGGTACGACGGACCGTCACAAACCCTTTACTGAATTTAACTCTCTGAACTTTGTGACGGACCTGCAGGACGGACCGTCATAGACACGACGGACCGTCACAGGTTGCGTAGCCCCAACTGGGTCGGATTTCTGCTAAAAGTTTTAAAAGGGTGTTTTGGACTATTCATGACAAACTTTATGAAATTAGTGGGGTAAGTTTAATAATTTATTTACTTGGAGGGTTAAAGGAGATAACCTTGAAATAAATAATGGGTTACTTTTATCATAATGAATTATATGATAATTAGGGTAAAAGAAAAAGAATCTGGAGAAGAAAAAGAAAAAGACAGAAAGGGGAGAACGAGCGAGAGAGAGAGACGAAGAGGAAAGCAAAAGGCATTGGGGAGATAGCTTGCTTGATCACGATTCTTCGGTGGAGGTAGGTTATGGTTTATGCTATGTGATAGTAAACTCTTAATAGCGAATGATAAGCATTATATTTTAGAAGTTTATTTAATTGATTTCATTAATGAGTTTTGGGTCTTCCGCATTATATTTTGTTCATTATGGTTGAAATATTGGTAAACGTTGGGGTTTAGATTGTTGGTTCGCTCACCTAGTAAGATAAGTGTGGGTGCCACTCGCGGCTCGTTTTGGGTCGTTACTGGGAGATCCCTAGAAACCATTTTTACTAATCATATAGTTAATTTTGAAGGTATAAATAGGCAACAATTTCACAATTTACAGGAGATTCCTCAATAGGCTCAAGACAATTGTTAAATTAGAAAAAGAAAAAAATTCTAATTTGCGGATTATTAAGTTTAAAACAAGGACTACGGGCTGCAATATGTAGCATTAAAACAATCAAATGTATCAACAACATGGAATTGGGTAAAAGACTCAGTTGATATGCAAGAACTAGAAAAGAGAAATATCTAGTAGACTTCAAAATAAAACGTATCTTTTTGTTATCTTGAGTAGTGGTATCAATTCCTTTAGGGTTTTACCTTGCTGGGATGATGTATTGGAGGTGAGAACCAATGAAAATTAAATACCAATCGAAGGAGTGGAAGAGTTATCTGGATTAAACCTTATTCAGTTGGAATGAATTTTTGGATAAGAAACCGAGACCATAAATTTGAGGCCATTTCAAAGGACAATGGACAGAAATTCTCTAGAACATCTCGTATCTCTACTTAAATTTAGATCTATACCACTAGAATTGAAGAAGTCTTCATTGGTTCAAATCACAGAGTTAGTGAGAAATTTGGCGATAAAATGATTCCATCCCAAATGTGTGTCTTGTAGATTGTAGTGTGTGCGGAGGTGTTGAGAGATGAATTGAGATCTCCAAGGTAGATTTTCATCGGATAAGATTCGGCAATTTGGGAAAGAGATCGAAGCAAATGAAATGGAGCTCTTTCTTTTAAAGCTTTCCATATTTGTTTTGTTTTATTTTGTTTTATTCTTGTTGAATGAAGACCACATTTTATCTGTTCTTTATACTTTTTTTTATTAAATAAATTACCTTTTATTCGGTTGCATTTAAATAGAAAACTTATCTTATTCTTTTAATCAATTTCCTAAAGTTCAAACCTAAGGGTAAGTTTTAATTCCTCCAATAAGCGTAACTTGAATGGAATTTAAATAATTCGATAAACATAATTTTTACTTATCTATCTCCATATATCAAATATTTATTTTTAATATAATAAGTAAGTTACTTTAAAATGTCAAACTCACTATTTTGAGAAACGAAATACTCGTACTAGAAACCAATTGCAACACTATAATCCAATTGCACTGCTAAATGTTGAACTCCCATTCTCTTGAAACCCACAAATACTAGATCAATATTAAATCCCCATGTGCATAAATTTCTAAATAAAAATACAAACCTTGCCTTTAAAACTAAACTTTGCAACTACTTTCCCCCAATACATTATGAAATAAAATGAATGAGCAACCTTTCAACAGTTAACTTTTGCTCTAACTCAAACTTCATAATGAAATCCACTACAGTGTATATAATGAATTTCCTATTAAAACCTCTTCTCAATTTGATATTTCTTTTACAATCAATAACAAAAACATCCTAAATATTACTGGAAGAAATCAAAGAGTTTGAAGCATTACCTAGATGGCAGTCACTTCTAGTTGACGCCGCAGATATTATCTCTCTCGCTTAGTCTTTTTAATTATCTAGGGTAAATGATTATAAACTAATAAATATTAAATCTTACTAATTTTAATTTTATCTTCCTGAACCACCAACTAATATAAATATAAAAAAAACACTAATTTTACAACGTAGTTACGAATAATCCAAAATACCATTTAGAATCTAGCAAAAGTATTTAATGGAATAAGAAGGTATAGTACTCAAAATGATAAAATGGGTCGTTACAATAGTGTAGGAGGTACTTGTGCCCTTTCCCCAATTTTATCTAAAATTTTGGTAACAGAGGTAGACAAATGGTCATTTTTTATAACTTTTTCAATATTTTACTTGATTGAAATATTCCTAAATAATAAAAGGTGTTCATTTCAGCCGTTGTCAATAAACCTAACATATATATAAAATAAAAATAGGGAAACTATTGAATTACACAACATTCGTACCGTATTTATTAATTTTCACTATAGTTTGAAATTATTATGTTTTGTCTCACAAATTAATAATTTCATATACGACTTTAATTAGATGCACCTAGATACATATTCTTGCTACCAGATATACTATAATAGGGAGAGAGACAAGCAAGAACAAGAAGGACCCGAGCGATATTTGTCTATATATCTCAAATACATGTGAATCACACTAGGTACATATATTTGATGTGATCCGCATGTAATTGGGATACTGATACAGGAGAGTGATAGACAATGGCGAGTAATATGTGAGGGAGGTGAGCGAGATTTGTCTATGTACACTAGATACATGTGAATCCAATATGATACATTGTACCTAGAACAGATTACACCTAAATTTTATCTCATTTATCACGAATACATATTTCTTGAACGTATCTTGTCTCAACAATTTATGCCTGGTTCAATAAATTTAAAATCTCTTAAAAGTATCCCTATCATACCGACCCTTGGATGAACTTGACTCCCCATGGTGGGGGAGTCCCTTCTTAAACCTGGGCTTATCACTTATTTCAGTACTACTCTTCCTTGAAAAATTCATTTCAGTTTGTCTTGACCTTTTCCCTGCCCTAGTTTGCTTTCTCTTCCTTCTTTTATTCCCACTTGTTGGACATGTACCATAAGCCTGGAAAGGTCCATGCTATCATGCAACATTGCTTTCCTACACTCCTTCTCGAGATCCTCAGCAATCTTTGATCCAGTGTAAACGGGAGGATTCATCCTCGTGATGTCCCTTAACCTGTTAGCTAAGGTGCTGGCTGGTAGGTTCTCCCTGGGAACACCTGTTTACTCCGCCTAAGCTGTCATAGAATAAGCTTGTATCGTGATGCCTTGGTCTATTAGTACCAAGGTTCTCGTTACTTCTCCACCTGTCAGCCCAGCTGGTTTAACAAGAATATCCATTCCATCAGCTGGAGCCTGGGGAGGAACTTGATTTACCCTAGAAGCTGCTCCTTCAATCTCTCCACCTGCGTTTCTCCTCTTTTTCATCTTTCTGAATCTTAAGAGTTTATTTTAGATACACTCTTAACACCATGAAATCAGAAATTCGAGAAGACACGATAAGATCAGAAGAAGGGAATTTTTCCTACGCATCATCCAGTCTCTAATTCAGGATAGTGGTGCACTTAACTACCATGACTTAGAAACTACTCAATGTGGTTGATGTTAACTTATTACCCTTTGAATATAACCTAACAACCTGATACCAACTTTTTCACGACCGGAGTCTATACCCCAGATGAGACAGGTGTCGTTGACCTCTCAGAGGTTGCAGATAAGCCTACATACGTCATCGTTAGTTCATCAAGGTTAATTTTAGCAGAAAATTTCAACTTTTCGTTACTTAATATTCATATAAGACATTCTACTTAAACTCATAAATGTTCAAAATCAACCATATAATATTAAGATCATCAAATGAAAGAAATAGTTCCATACTGCATTAAGTGTATACTTGCCAAAATGACACCAATAGAATGCTGAAATAAGATGAGAAAGAAACGCTAGTGAAACATAATCCACTTACTCAAACCTATATCCAAGCTAGAATATATTGGGCAAGCATCCTCTAAAGCATGAGGGACTACCAAATGCGGGTGAATGCTCCACGTCCGTATAGCTGCAGCATCGTACTGTAAGCCCTAACGTCCACCGGTGCCTGCACCTATATGTAGAGTTGTATGGGATTAGTACACACTTGTACTAATTATGGGTACATGCAAGCACACATCAAGGACATGCATCATTAAGAAGAGCACTTTCTTACCGATATGAATTATGGAAAGTCAAGTCAGTGGACTTGCCAATTTCGGATTAGGAAAGTCATGCCATGAGAGTAAGATGCATCATCATACTTATAATTTTGCAAACAATACATAATATCACGTAATTCACATCATTCTTTCATATGCCATGAGACCTTGGAATCATGGACTTGACATTAGGACTTCCCAAAATGAGGGCTCAACATATGGGACCTTAACAATGGAGCCTTCTTTAGCAAACACACAATATGCTTCATTCATTAATACATACTTCATTTTCATTTATTCATATACTAGTACAATGACTAGTCATACCTAAGATGTAGTTTAACACTCTCATTGGGTTTGTCGTGCAATGAGCAGGAATAACCTTATCTCATTACTTGAGCCTAGATCACCTTTTGATTATCCTATCCTAACACCTTTGGTATCGTTCATTTCCTTTCAAAACTTAAATATCCACTATACCTTGAATTTGAATTATGAATTGAAGGTTATGATCATGTTAGGACTGATTTTAGGTGTTTAGAAGCAACTTATATTAGTTAGAATCAAAAAGGAGTGAAGGTTCACTTTAAACGAACTCAAAAAGAGCTAAAGGAGGCAAACTGGATTGGGCAGACGACCTTGGGGCTATGGATGGCACGGAGACCCAACCCTTGAAAGACAAAGATGGGTTTGGGGCACTCTGGCAGGCGCTCCGCACCAGGCCCCAACCCATAATTTTTGCCGAGCACTTTTGCTCGTTTTCTCACCCCAAATCGCCTAAATTCGAATGGTTTCTTCCCCAATCACTTGGATTCGAATAATTAACTGAATTTCACTCTAATATAATGGGAAAAACACTAAAATTACTCAATTTTATCTCAAGAAATCACTAAAACTCCAACACAACAAGATTTAGAATGAACTTCAAGAACTCATCAACAACTCTAATCTTTAAACTTTAAGTATGAAATTTCACTGAAAATAAGACATTATTGGAGTGTGGGTGAACACAATCCAAAACTATGAAAGCTTACATACCTCTTATGGATTAGACCAATTGAGAAAATCCGCAACTAGACTCAAGAGCGTCGACGAACATCTTCATCCTTGCCTTTTTCTCCTTTTATCTTTTCTTGCCTCTTCTTGAGCTCTCAACTAAAACACTAGGTGTTTATTAAGATTATTAAACTGAACCTAAAAGGATTAGACCCTAAAATATGAAAAAAAAAAACGAGTTAAATCTAATTAGGTAAGAAAAGGACCAAAATACCCCTCGCTCTTTTCGGGAAATTTTCCTTAATTGGACAACCTAACTTCAAAATGTCATATCTCACTCAATCAAACTCGAAATTTAGAAAAAAAAATGCGGATTTGGAAAGATAGTTCAAAACTCTTTCCAATGGTATCTTGTAGCACACCTAAGTAATCATGTATTGGGAGTTATGATCGTTTGAAATTGGCCAAAAAGTCATACTTAGCTTAACTTGCAAAATTTTAGATTTTGATATTTCCAATTTAATTCTTTTTTGGAATTTTTGGTGCTAAATCTAGTGACTTGACCTTAGTACTTAAGAGATTTTTAATTCCTTTGTGAAATCTCACTCACTATGATTAACGGTTCGAGTTTTAATTTGAAAATTTTTTCGGGGTGTTACATAAATGAAGCAAAATCAATGAATTAACCAAACAATTGTTTTTGTCGGACTTTTATTTGCAGACTGTTTCAGAAAATATTTTCGGTAATTTTTTTGAATATTTTTTAATTTTTAATTTTCATGTATCATGTTTAGAGTCACAAAATTAAAGAATGTTTTTTTTTTCCATAAACTCGTAATAAGTCAAATAGAACAAACAAATCAAAGTAGAGAGTAGGGGTGTACAAAAATCGAACCAACCAATAAACCGAATCGAAAAATGTTATTGGGTTTTTGATGGATTTATAAACAAATTATAGGCTTTTTGGTTCGGTATCAATTTTTACTATAAGTTACTGGGTAAACCGATAACCCTCTAAAACGGTAATAATTTATTACTTTACCCTTCCTAATTATTAAACATTGATTATTTAATATATAATTAAACACTATAACTATATCAATTATTAGTACTCTAGCAACTTCATACTAGGCCGCTTCACTAGTTTTACTGTTTACTCAAAACATAAAGATTAAAGTAGGGGTTTAACAGTTGTAGCTATTTGATTTTAATTTTAGTTTTAGTTTGTCTTGTTGGATTATTTTATTTTAGTTTATGTTTGTAATTGTAGGTTGTTGCATTTGTAAGTTTCTAAAGGTCCGTAATTTTATTAATATAAAAAATTTCATACAATGTTTTGGTGGTAACATGTAATTATAGCCTTCGTACTATATTTTCTCTTATTGATGCAATTTCTCATTATCTTTCTTGTTTCACTATATCAAAGAATTTTGAGAAGTGAGAAGGCATATATTATTTTACGAACATTTTCTTATTAGGTAAACCGAACCGATAATGATCAAAAACCGGTAAACCGATACCGATAAAGAATATCTTATTGGTTTGTTATTAAGTTGGCATATTTAAATATCGAAACCGATAATACATAAAAACGAATCGAACCGAACCGACCGATGCACACCCCTAATAGATATAGAATAAATAATATATTTCACACTATTTATCTTCATTTAAAAAATAAAGTTATAAAATTTTATTATTGGACTAGCTAATGAGAGACAGAAGACTCAAAATTAGTCAAATAGTTTATGTTGGTAGTCCAATTAATACAAAAAAGAATCTATCCGCAGTTGAACAAAATTTGAATTTTCCACAATTGAAGTTAACTATACATTCTTCATCTAGTTAACCACAAAAGAAAACAAAAAACATTAGAACTAGAACATAGTATATACTATACAGAATCTATGGTGATCAATACAAAAGTAAAATAAAAGTCTAATCTTCTATTATTAAATAAAAGATGGAAAATTTAAACAACCTTTTTTCGTCATTCACCTAATTATTTAAAGCAATTAATGTGATTTTAAATTTAGACATGAATACTTAAATATATATATATATATATATATAGACACACACACGCGCGCATTTAAATGTAAAAATGTAAAAAAATATATCACATGAATTAAAACTGAGGAATCGAGAAAATGATTAAAATAGTCTATAATGTATGGGTAATGTTTAATCTTGGTCCTTAATACACTGTACGTGATTGAAATGGTTCTTAATGTGGAACAAAAGATGTTCGTTGTGGTCCTTAATATATTTCACTCAATTGAAGTGATCCTTAATATAAAACAAAAGGTGTTCATTTTGGTCACTTATCCGAAAGCTAAAAGATTTATTTAAAAAATGTTAAATTAACTATGAACCTTGGATATATAATAAAGTTCACCATTCTTTTCTTCTTTATTAGCTCAAAACAAAGAGCACCATAAAATCTAACATTAGTTTTTTTCTAATTTCTCCAACAAAAGCTCACCATTCTTTCCTTCATTATTAGCTAATAAATGTTGTGTAATTAGATTATTTCTTTCTTTATATTCTATAAATCAGTTAGATTTATGAAAATTGACTGAAATGAAACACCGTTTATTATTTAGAACTATTTCAATCAAGTAAAATATAGAAAAATGGTAAGAAATGACCTTTCGGTTATTTCCCTTACAAAAATTTTAGCTAAAATTTGGGGAAAAGCACAAGTACCTCCTACACTATGACCGATATCCCAGAGACAAACCTTAACTAACCCCCCCCCCCCGCCAAACTCATTTATTTTGTAATTTGATACACCTTTGTGGATTACGTGACACACTCCATTACTCCTCACAATTGAGGTACTTTGGAGATGTTTGGATGCCACATAAGCTAAAAAGATGTATGGGCTCAAGGGGTAATAGACCTTAGTTTAGTTTACGTCCCCCTACCGTTCCTTAAGACTCTACTAGACTCGTTCTTGTGAGATGAGACCAACGAACCTAATTCTCTGATACCAAGTTTGTCACGACCCAAAACCGAGCCGCGACTGGCACCCACACTTACCCTCCTATGTGAGCGAACCAACCAATCTAAACCCTAACATTTCAATATAATATCAACAGAAAGTAATGCGGAAGACTTAAACTCATTAATAAAAAGACATTCAATATCTATTATTCCACAAAATCTGGAAGTCATCACCACAAGAACATCTATGATCAAATTACTAAATAAAGAGTATTCTAAGAAGCTAAAATAAACAAAAGCTAGTCCATGCCGGAACTTCAAGGCATCAAGACATGAGGAAGAAGATCCAGTCCAAGCTAGAAGCATTAGCTCACCCTGAAATCCGGTGTAATGAAGACTGGCTAGAGTTGCGGTTGAGTTGAAGACGACGGTACGTTTGCTGCACTCCACAAATAACAAAGAAAAACAAATACAAGTAGGGGTCAGTACAAAACACGGGTACTGAGTAGGTATCATCGGCCAACTCAAAATAGAAAACAGTATATATCAGATAATATCATAAATCAACTACAATACTCAACATGTAGCAACAACAAGTTCTATAATCATTAATAAGTACCGCCAAGTTCACACATGAGGACTCAAGCCTCAATACCATACTCATTTGGGAATTAGGTTCATTAGATTGAGTATATTAACATCTTTCAAGATTCTTTATCTTTATTCCTCTTGTGTCGGTACGTGACACTCCGCATTATTTCCTCTTGTGTCGGTACGTGACACTCCGCACCCCTACTACTATGTGTCGGTACGTGACACTCCGATCCCCTAATTCTACGTGTCGGTTCGTGACACCCGGTCCCCCTAATACTACGTGTCGGTTCGTGACACCCGCTCCACTAATCTCATTCTATTAATTCATCAATCCTTCTTTTATACCAAGGCATCATCA
>NC_028644.1:52693933-52807456 GCF_001406875.1 Solanum pennellii
GCCTGCGACGGTCCGTCCTGCTGCTCCGTCACAGAGTTCAGAGACTCAATTCCACGAAAGGCTCCGTGATGAGCCGTCGTGCCTGCGACGGTTCGTCCTGCAGGTCCGTCGCCAAGTTCAGAGAGTCGATTTCAGTACCCAAATTTGAGAAGTCTAAGTGTTCTGGAACGAGACCCCTGTGACGGTCCGTCATGCCCACGACGGTTCGTCCTGCAGGTCCGTCGCCAAGTTCATAGAGTCGATTCCAGTACCCAAATTTCAGAAGTTTAAGTCTTTTGGAACGAGACACCCTCGACGGCCCGTCGTGCCCACGACGGTCCGTCGTTGGTTCCGTCGGCTCACACAGCAGCAGATTTTTTTTTCCAGAAATAAAATGAAAAAAAAATCTGCTGCTCAAAACGACTAAACAGGTCGTTACATTCCTTCTCCCAACATATCATAAAAATAAAATGAATGACCAACCTTTCAACAGTTAACTTTTGCTCTAACTCAAACTTCATATTGAAACCCACTACAGTTTCTATGATGAATGTCTAATTCAAACCTCTTCTCAATTTGATTTCTCTTTTCCAATCAATAACAATTCATCATACTAAATTTACTAAATGAAACAAAAGAGTTTGATGAATTAACGGGATGGAAGTCACCTCTAGTTGGCCCAACAGATAGTGTTTCTCTCGCCTGGTCTTTATAATTACCTAGAGTAACTATTATGACCTAATAAATAATATAATCTTACTCATCTTAATATTAACTTGCTGAACCACCAACTAATTTAATTATTAAAACTACCCTACTAATTTTATAACGTACTTATGGATAGTCCAAAATACCTATTTAGAATCTCGCAATAGTATTTTATGAAATAAAAAGCTTTAGTTCTCAAAACGATCAAATGGGTCGTTACATTAGTGTAGGAGGTACTTGTGCCCTTTCCCCAATTTTATCTAAAATTTTTGTAACAGAAATAGCCGAATGGTCATTTCTTATAATTTTTTCTATATAATTCTTGATTGAAATGTTCCTAAAAAATAAAAGGTGCTCATTTCAATCATTATCCCTAAACCTAACATATTTATAAAATAAAAATAGGGAAACTATTTAATTACACAACATTCGTACCGTATTTATTAATTTTCACTATAGGTTGAAATTATTATGTTTTGTCTCACAAATTAATAATTTCATATAAGACTTTAATTAGATACACCTAGATACATATTCTTGCTACCAGATATACTTAAATAGGGAGAGAGAGAGAGAAGCAAGAAGATGAAGGAGGCGAGCGATATTTGTCTATATATCTCAAATACATGTGAATCACACTATATACATATATTTGACGTGATCCGCATGTAATTGGTATACCGATACAGGAAAGTGATAGAGTATGGCGAGTGATATGTGAGGGAGGTGAGCGAGATTTGTCTATGTACACTAGATACATGTGAATCCACTTGGATACATTGTACCTGGAAGAGATTACACCTAAATTTGGTCTCATGTATCATGATAACATGTTCTATGTATGTATCTAGTCTCTCCAAAATTTACTAATATTCATAATTGCAAACTAACATATATACATCTCTAAGTATTTACTTCAAAACTAGTAGAATTTTTGTAAGTTATCCAATAGAAATGTGTTAAATTTAACTATAGGTCCCACGTGGCTAAAAAGATCGATCGTTATTATCTTTTTTATTAGTTTCAAAGAAAGAATTTCACGAAATATAACATCATTGTCTCTATTTTGTCTAACAAAATTTATCAGTTTCTCTTATTTAATAACATAAATCGGTGGAATAATATTTTGAAAAAGAGAACATACTCCATCTTTTTTAATTTATTTGTTTTGTACGACTTAATTGAAGTTTAAAGAAGAAATTTTTTTTTAAAAAAATTTGGGATTTTAAACTGTCACGACTGGGTGTTCCCCCCTAACATGGCGTAGTTGACCTCGAAGGGGTCGTATACAAGCCCTAGCATAATCATAAACATAATGTCATAAGAAATAATGCGAAAAATTAAAACATTTCAAACAAACATCATACTTCAAATATCATCAATACAGAGTTGTGAATTACTACACTTTTCTCATTAAAACCATGTAAACTTAAGTGTACGAAATTAGGAACTCAACCCTTTTACATCTATGAATGTCATATGAAAATAAAATACGTCTAAAACTAGAGCTGAAATAACAATTTGGTCCTATAAGTGGAGGACTCACCAAAACATAGGGAATAGTCGACCGAACCTTTACTTTGAAGAAAGAAGTAATGATTCAACGTCAGGAACCTACACTAGTAGTATGTAGAAATGAAGGGATTAGAATAAATATGTAATAAGTATGAAAACATGCAATAAAACATTTCAACAAGCTAAATAAGACATTTTTAGTTGAAGTATGCATTTATCATGTTTGGGAAGCCAGTACGCATTTGCAAACATAAAAGACAACCTATAGTCACAGTACACCCATAATAAAATAATATAAATACATTAGCAACCTCTAAGAACACTTGTTCAATGTAAGGTTAGCATCCCATAGTACCAACCATACTAAGCATTCCTTGAAGCCACATATTTAATATCTTAATCTTCAAGCTTACCTCACTCCATAATCATGATTGAGGAATTGAAAAAGTACATAAATTATAAACATCGTGAAATTAATCTATTCATATCATATCATACCATAAGGAAATCATTCTACAACATCCTAATCAGTCCTCATTGTGCAATGTAAAAGTGAAGTCACATACCCTCATTCCTACCAGGTAAACCCATTAAGAAGTCATATAATAATTTCTATCATATTCATTATCTTATTATTATTATGAGGGAATATTATCCATAACCGACAGATATCATGTGAGATTACATGGAATCCGGTGTCATATAACCCCACACTGAAAAAAGGCGTTCTTACTTGTCGAGGTAAAACTAATCATATTTAGCTTCTAAGTCCATCCACTACAAAATTCCTAAGTTTGGGTCATAGTTATGGGATAGGGAGATCGTTACTAGAAACCCAACCTCATGCATTAGCGGAGGAGCTTCCATCTCATGAGTTTACTATAGATGACCCAACCTATTGCATTAGTTGAGGGGCCTTTTCTCATTGTCCATATCCACTCGGTACCAAACATTTCTTCCCAATTGCACATAATTAGTATGGATTTGTATCTAGATGTGTGAAGGCATACTTTACCCTTCAGTCAATACAACTCACTTAATAGCTCGAAAATTCATTATAAGTGAGAACTACCTTTCACCTAAGAATCATCATATTAGGGGGAATATCTTTCACCTTATTATTCATAGTGTGTTCATGAGAACTAGGCATTCAATAAACAAAACAACATCAACATCATCCTAGACAATTCATACATAAAAATGAGTAAGGATATGGGAAATAAGTCTTCCAACAACACCTCAATTCACATAATAGTCATAAGATTCCTCACTTTTTAAATGAGTTCACAAGTTAATCAATAACTATCAACAACCATAAAAAATCCTTCACACTTTACCCATTACGAGGTCACGAATGAAGTCTCACAATCACATTTTTTATATACAATCAGCAACATTATTAATCACGATTTCATAACCAATTTGACATAACCACAATACACAATAGTAATCACATTACATCAATAAGTTCCTTGAAATTTATAAAATTGGGGTCATGGGGTAGTTCACGGGTTAGTAGGGAGTTTTACTATAAAATCACCATTATAACTTCAAACCATTCATAATATCCATCAAATACAAAATGAAAACATTTTTAGAAAGAACTTATGGTAGAAAGAAAATTCTATGTCACACCCGGATTTGGAGATCCGAATGCAAGCGGCGTTGTTAACCTCTTAGAGGTCGCAGACACGCCTCTTCCTATAGTTGTGAAAATTTTGAAAATTTTAAAACGTAATAAAGTATACATTGACTTCATATATTTTCTACATAGATTAATATTCTACTAAGCTCAAATTAAAACAACCATCTACAATTGATGAAACAATTCAAATCAAAAGATAAATATATAATGTATTAGTTTGCCAAAACGACCTTAATACAAAGCGTTGAAATCAAAGTCTGAAGAGAATTCTAGGGACAACATCCACTAGCTATGTCTAAAGTACTAATACAGATTGATAAGTGTAGCATCCTCGAACATCAAGAGAGCCTACCAAAGTCTGGAGATCGACAATCCAAACAGCTTCAATGAATCTTCAACCTTCTCTCTGACCTGCACATATAAAGATAATAATAGTATAGGGTTAGTACCCAGTTGTACTTAGTTTGGGTGTATTCACATAAACACATAAGGACTATGCATGATCAAGGAATGTTTTTCCTATAACAACATACCAATTTCTGGAAAGTGACATCACTAGACTTTGCTAATTCGTTATTTCTCAATTTTGGTATGAATATGACGTATTTTAATGCATTAAAAGCACACAACTCATTTCTATGTGAAACTAAGACCTTAGAATCATCAACATAATTTTAGAACAACTCGAACAAAAATTCTAAAAACTAGTCCTCTAAACCCGAGAGCCCCCTTTTTTTGTACTTAGTACTTAGTTTATTTTTCAATCTTTTTCTTCTTCTTGTTGTGTAGCTCAAAGATTTCTTTTAATATCATATTTTACGTATAAGTACAGCGATTCGTTGTAGTCCCAAACCTACAATCAATCAAATAAGTAATCCAAGCGACTAAGGAAATGATTTGGCTACCCTTACTGCAAGTTATTCTTTCCATTCTTGTTAGATTGGGCATGAAATCTTTGTAAGCCAATATTTATTGGCTAATTAACTTATGTCATCATTTTCATGTTATAGAGAATGTGGGACATTGATTTGCCATTATTTTTTACTCCCCTTTATTGGCATAATATAAGAAGTGATTATGATCCAATTTTATTTGGCTTTGATTATTTTCATAATAAAAGAAGTCAATATTGGCTATGCCCATTATTTGCTGAAAACTTCATTCTTATCAAAAACTCACGATGGATATTGTTAAGCTCTTAATTTCTTAGCTGACTTTGAATATTCATCTCTTCTTCTTTTTTTCTTGCTTTCTTAAGGACATATTTATAATTAAGATCATGCGAGCTAACATAGAAATCCATTGTCTGCCCCACACTGAAAAGAGGTGATTCACCGATCAAAGAGAATCTAGATCATGTGAGCTAACATGAAATCCAGTGTCTGCCCCACCCTGAAAGGGGATGGTTCACCGGCTAAAGTAAGACCTAGTCAAGTGTTCTCCCACACCGAAAAGAGGTGGTTCACGGCAAAAGTCAACCAAATACTTTCTTTGAGCATATAACCGACATAGATCATTTGATCTAAATATGAAATTTAGTGTCTTTCCTACTCCGAAAAGAGGTGGAATTACCGTCCAATGTGAAACATCATCATACCTAGCTCGCTTGGGTGGATTCCAATGGCTAGTTCCTATGCTAGCAACACAGTTCGAAGACTAGGAGACATACGGAGACTACTTATCCACCATGGTGGTAGCCTCATCTCATGGGGCTTACATGTGCTGGAACAAGCTCATTACTAGTCTATGGGTGCTTTGCTCAACTTCTTTTTCTTTACTTCTTTTTGAGTTGACTCAAACATTATGGAAGCTTGCTTCTAGTTATGAGGTTTACTTAACTCTTTGGATAACCGGTAATTCCTTTCTTTACTTGATGAAATATGAATTTAACCTTACATTATCATCTTGCTGTTAATGATATTTTTGTCACGATTAATACACCATCTTATGTGATTATCTTTAACATAGTTGTATTAGGTGTAAGGGAGACTTGTCTTACTTCCTTTAAAACCCCATTCTGGTCACTTTCATAAGTCAAAGACTTTTAATTATGTTATTACTCACTTTAACTTATTTCTTATCTTTTGGTAGATTTACCGCATTCTTTATAAACGTTAAGAACTTTGTTCAATATAGTTACTATGTTCATAGTTCATTTGGAAAGGTTATGTTGGGACTTGTAGAAATGATTCTCATACCTTGGTTATGAGTTTAAATTTTACATTGGTCATGCTTAATTTGGTTTACATTAGTCATTACATAATATATCCATTATTTAAAAATAACATTATAAGCCAATTCCCTTCAACTTTTTGGGCAAATAATTGTTAGCCAATTTATTGGCATTAACAAAAATTTTCTTAAACTATTTTCTTTATATTATCACAACAAAATTAATTAGTTTCGTGAATGTAATATAGTGATTCCTCAACATGAACAAGTTGAAACTTCAACATTTTAACAGTAACTAAACTTCATAGCCGATTCATAGTAACTTAATATTATCGAAACACAAGTAAACATTATATCATTCCTTAATTCTTGTAACTAACCCTCAAATCATTCGAATCCAATCTATAGGCCTCATTAGTCATTAACGAATCAACAAACTTACACATAAAAATCGGATAGCACCAAATATCAACAACATGTTTGAGATTTACATCTACATACTTAATAGAATGAAAAACAAGGTTAACTAGGGAGATGGATGTTCAAAAATGTCATTGGGAACAACCCTAGTTTCAAAATTCATGAGTTTGAAGCGTTTGAAAGTCCCCTTGGAGGAAGAATTCTATGAGAGAAAACTCACACCTTATGTAGAATTTAATCTACGAAGATCACCTTGCATGAAAGCTTGAAGAAAACCTTGAAATTACTTAAGAGAATTGAGAGAAACATCCTGTTTTTCCTTTTCGTTGGTTCACTATTTTGCGTCGTGAATTTCTTTGTTGAACGTGAGTCTATGTCTTAGGAACTAATCTTCACTCATTCAACTTACGCTATTTAAGTAAATTAAATAAATATATTATTTAATTACTAAAACGCCCCTCCTAAGTTGACTAAACATAGGAAAATATGTAATTAGTCAAATCAAAAATTTTCTTTCCTAAGAATTTCGGCCTTGTTTGGGAATTTTCCTTAATTAATTAATTCCTTAATTTATTTCATTAAGGAACCTAGCGATATAAATAAAATACCCCTAATTCATTAGGACCATAACTAACCCTTTTGGACCATCCTAGGTTAGGTACTAGGTTGTCTCTTGAACTAATTACTAGGTTAATGTCACTCAATTAAGTCTTAGGTTGTCGGGTGCACTAGATGGTTTATTTTTATTTATCCTCGGTTAGTTAGCTAGTTAGGTCAGTTGGTAGAGCATAGAGTTGGTTAGAGAGTTAGGCCCCAGATTGTTGGATCCTTGTTCACCCCTTCCCCCTAACTACCCTAACCAAATTTGGTTAGGGTGGTCCCCTCCCTTGGCCGTTTATTCACATGTTCTAGCACATGTACTTGCACATGTCTTGCTTGTACTTTCTTAACCAACTATTCATGATGGTTCATTTGGAATGTCTACTTCTTATCCCAACAATCCTCACTATGTTCTTGGGCACTATTTAATCTACATGACCATTTTGAGTGGTCATGTGCTATGATGCCAAGGCTTGACACATGGATGCCTCATATCTATTATGCAAATACTAAGAAACATATGTTTCTAGATTCGGATCTTTCTTGTAGGTACATTTCCTAACAAAGCTCATTAATACTTAGAAAAACTTGCTAACACCTTTTAAGCCAATACATTCGAATATGCTATAGAAATTGGCTTATACCCCTTTGCAATTTTCTATACTATTCCCAATATTTATCAATATGGGAATTGGAATTCCTATGTATCCCCAATAACCATTCTTAAAGACCTATTGGGCTCTTCACTAGACATGTAATTTTTGGAATGTTACATTAATCCCCCCCCCTCCCCTAGGAACATTCCTCCCCGAAAGCACATTAACATACTTGAAACTTTATTCTTTGTGAATTTTTATTTCACACTCACTCTTGATGATGCATATTACTCAAAGCTCATCTGAAGCTTCATATTCGATGTAAAGACCCGAAAATGACTATGCCAAGTAATGCGTAAGCGTACCTAAAATGCTTAGATTAGACTGGGTTCACATGGCTTGATGCGCGTGGAACCACACCTCAGAACCTATGCACCAGCCAAGAAAACAAACTTGGTGAGTTAGTTTAGCTAGTCAAGGTTGGGTACAGCCGTGTATGGCACCAGAATTGAAGATATTTACCCGGATAAGTTTTAGCCGGACTCAAAAGGGGTAATCTTAGGTTTGGAGGGTCTAGGGATAAAATGGTCTTTGCTAGTCTAAGGGTAGTACTGTAATTACCCTAAAAATTTAATTTATTTATTAATTAATATAAGGAGTGGACAATTCAGGTACATTTGACATGCATTGACTCAATTTCGCGAGAAGGGATTCACCTGGGTTCGATCCTTATTTGAAGCAATATTTAAGTTGAATTAATTGGTATTTAATTATTTGATTTCAGTAAGGGCATTTTAGTGTTGTTACTTAAGCCTTAGAAAATCAGATTTTTATTTAAAATAACAAAGAGTCCTAGTTTGACTAAGTCCTTACCTAAAACACCTATTCGTAAGCTTACTATAACATCTCTCCACTCTCATTCACACGATTCTCGACACTCATTCTCACGCTTCTTTATAACTAAAAGAGCAAAATCAAAAGTTCATCACTCTTGAAGAACTTGAACTCTAAAACTCAAAAGAAAAACTAAATTAAAAACAAAAAGCAAAAACATTGTTCTTGACGGGTGGTGCTTGAAGTTTGGTGGTGAGGCGTTGGTTTCGTGTGAGTTGGCTGTCCATTGGAGCAGGTTTGGCGGGTGATGATTGAAAAAAGGTATGGGTTTTCTTCCTCTTGGTACCATTACCAAGATACCCCTAAGATTCAGTCATTTCACAAATGAGCCTAAGCAAAATATTACCAAAAACAGTACTCACCGATAAGAGTGTAAGATTAATAAAGAGACCACTCTCTAAGAAACACTTTAATAAAGTATTCAGATTAATGCACACTTAATACTAATGATGAGATGAAAAATCATATACTGAGCAATGATTCCCTCATGCTAGAATCCAACTTCTTTGATGTGTGAGATGAATATAATGGAATTTTATACGGAGCACCGATAGGATAGTTGTGAGTCGCGATTCTTTTTTTCGGGAAGACAGAGGTTCGTGTAAATCTCATGATTTGAGACAGTTTAGGTGGGTATGGGTCTCCTTATATCTCCTAGTCTTTGAACCTATGTAGCCAATATGGGTTCTAGCAGGGTTTATTTCCGTATACATGCTAGAATATTTTTGTTTCACTTTGGCCGGTGATTCCACCTCTTTTCGGTGTGGGATAGACACTGGATTTCATGGAGATCACTTGATCTGTGTTAGTTAAAGTTAAAGTTCACAAAGAAAGAATGAGGCCAACCTCAAATAATGCACACAATCAAATGAATCATACCAAAGGTGTTTTGATAGGATAATCAAGAGGTGAACTAGACTCAAGTAATGATACTAGATCATTCTTGGTCATAGCACAGTGAAACCGATGAATGTTTTAAACAAATTCCTAGGTATATGAATGAATGAAAATGAAGTACATATTAATGAATGAAGCAGACTCTGTGTTATCTAATGAAGGCTCCCAAAGTTGAGATCCTATATGTTGAGCCCTCAGTTAGGAAGTCCTAATGCTAAGACCGTAATTCGAAGGTATCATGGTATAGAATGGGTGATATGTGATATATGTGTGTGCTATATAAAATATGTTATGTGCTGTGTGCAATATGAAAAGAATGATAATGTATGTCACTCTTATAGCATGACTTTCCTAATCAGATTTGGCAAGTTCAATTGACTTTGCTTTCCATAATTCATAACGTTACGAGAAAGACATTCTTAATCATTCATGTCTTTGATGTATACTTGCATACACCTATACTTAGTACAAGTGTGTACTAATACCATAAAATTCTCTACTTTTAGGTGCAGGTGCAGGTGGACGCTAGAGCGTACGAGACTATGTTGACACTATCATGTAACAACCCAAAAAAATGAATATGCTAAGTAATACTTAATGTGTCTAGAATGCCTACAATTAGAACGGGTTCACACGGATTGATGCGCGTAGAACCAGACCTCTGAACCCTTGCTACAACCAAGCCAACTAACTTGGGGAGTAAGTTGATCTAGAAAAGTTTGGGTCCAACCATGTAGGGCTCTCGAATACGAAGACTTACTTGAAGGAGTCTTTACCAGATTTAAAAAGGGAAAATCTTTGGTTTGGAAGGTCTAGGGGTAAAATGATCTTTTTCCAGACTAAGGGTAGTATCGTACTTACCCTAGATATATAATTAGTCATTTAATTAGTAAGGTTAAGGGGCACTTATGGGAGAGATTACCGAAAATTGGCTCTTGAAGTGAAGTCTTGCGCCACCCAGGTTCAAACCTTGGTGGAAGCAACGAATTAAATTCTTTTTAATTTAAGTTGGTAAATTAATGTAATTAATTTATATTTATTAATTATTAGCTGATTTATGATAAAAGGAAATCATATTTTTAATAATTAAATAAAAACCTTATTTGACTAACTCCTAAACTAGACTCCTAATCCTAAGAAAACTCTTCTCTCCCACGGTCATCTCTCTCTCTCTCACGTCTCTATCACTCTCACTCACGATTCTCTCTGCCAAATAACTTAAAAAACAGTAGGTAAACCAAAGTTCTTCAGACTTGAAGAACTCACAACGAAAATATAAGAAAAAAACGAAAGCAATCTCGTAGGCAAAGAGAAGTTTGTCCGTCGAGTTGGTGTTGACTTTGAGGGGATGGGTTTTCTACTCTTGGTACCTTTCCCAAGATACCCTTAAGGCTCAGATGAATCTACTCGAAAACTAGCGTTGTTCCCATTCTTGTCGAACTCCAAGTCCCTAGTATCCCTGTGATCTCAATGTGAAATAGGTTAGAGATCATGTTGTTGGTATGTTTGCTTATAGTTTATGTATTACGTTTTATTTTCATGATAATGTGTTCTTGATAATGTGTTCTGAATTGTAAGCATATTAAGTTATGTCAACCGAAAGTATGTGAAAAATGATATGTTTTCATGGTTGAATTTTATGTGCGAATGTTTGTGTAAATCATGAGGTGTAAAAGTGGTATAATGTTGCTGGATTAAATGGTGAATATAATTATAAATAGATATAACTTAAAGATGCACCAAAATGATCCATGAAATGCCTTAAGAATTAACGGATGAATGATGATAAAAAGAAGCTGAAAATAGTGAACAAATTTCCAGCATTTGGTAGGTTGGGTTCGGCCAAAAAAAATGGTACAAAATCCAATGAAAAATGAATGTTAAATAAGTGAGATTTCTAAGGATTGAACCCAAGACATCATTACATGAAATGTACAAAAAAATCAACAAAAGATTAAGAAAAAAATGAATTGAAAAGAGACAATTTTCAACCTGCTGGAAATTCTAGTCTCGGCCAACATATAAAAAAAATGCGATTCGTCTAATATTATTTAAAATTTCATAAAAATTACGTGCGAAATATGCAAGGAATAATAGATGTGGTGAGTGGGGATTGAACCCACAACCTCTTGAATGGATGAGAGAGTTTAGAGAAAAATAAAGGAGAAAATAAATGTAGACAGTGGGGATGGAACCCACAACCTCTTCCATAGGTGAGAAAGCTAAGAGATAAACTAAAAGAAAAATAATGAGATTGTGGGGGATTGAACCCACAACCTCCTTGACTTAAACGAAAAAGGAGAGGATAAACATAAAGGAAATATTATGGGGTTGATGGGGATCGAACTAGGGTCCCCCAAATCTGAAAAATGCGATTATAAAGATTAAAATAACATGAATTGTTGTCCAAGGGATTCGAAATCAGGTTTCCTTGCCCGATTCTGTATTGACAAATAAGTCATACGTAAGTAAATATTTAATGAATGTTGCCTCTAAAGTTCAAAATCAATATCTTGGCATATCTACAAGATGCATAAGTCTTGTAACACATAATCTTGGGTAAATATGAATCACTTAGACAAACAATGAATGAAGCCCCATGGCTTGTATGTATAGACCCATAAGTCTAGCATACGTCTAAAAATAAGTGAACCTAAGATGTACGCAATGAAATGATAAAATGAACAAAGAAATGATGAAATTAACAAGGAAATAACGAAACCCAAGAAGGATTAACTAAGAGTGTGAAACACACTAAATGGACAAGTGCATTGGCATATGATAAAACGAACAATGAAATGATTAAAGTAACATAGAAATGATGAAATGAACAATAAAATGATGGAACCCTAGGAGAGTTAAATAAGAGTGTGAAACACACTAAATGGCCAAGTGCATTGGCATTTGATGAAATGAACATTCACGTAAAATGGGATGAATAATTATGAAGAGCAAATGTGCTAATGTTAATGAATGTTGTAACAACATGATATGACGCTAATGTAAAAGATATGAACAATCTCAAATGAGCCTTAGTAAATGTTACCAAAACGTACTCACCTATGAGAGTGTAAAGTTAATGAAGAGACTAGTCTCTATGAACATTCTAATGAAAGTATTGAGATTAACACACTGAATACTAATGATGAGATGAGAAATCATGTATTGACATTTAATTTCTTCGTACTAGAAGTCAGCTTCCATGACGTATGAGCTGAATGTAATGGAACTTTATATTGAGCACCGATAGACTAGCTATGAGCAATGATGCCTTCTTTCAGGAAGGGCGTAGGTTCAAGTAACTCTCATTAGATGAGACTGTCCGGCATGCCGGGTATGGGTCTCCTTTTATCTCCTAGTGTTCGAACCTATACTACCAATATAGGGACCTGGCAGGGTTCAATTACCATGTACGCTAGGATGCTTGAGGTCACTTTGGCCGGTGATTCCATCTTATGTCGTTTGGAGTATCATGACACTAGATTTCATGATGCTCACAATATCGATATCGGTTAAAGTTAAAGTTCCCAATGAATGAATGAGGCCAGCCTCAAAAGATGCACATAATGAAACGAATTATAACAAAGGTGTAAGGATAAGATAATCAAGAGGTGAGTTAGATTCAAGTAATGACATTAAGTCATTCTTGGACATTTCACAACGAACCCGATGAAAGACTTAAACTACATCCTAGGTATAGCTTGTGTTTACACTGGCCCATTAATGAAATGAAATAAAGTACGTATGAATGAACGAAGCAGACTTTATGTTTGCTAAAATAGAATCCCTAGTTGATGTCTCGTACGTAGAGCCCTCATATTTGGGAAGTCTTAATCTCAAGTCCATTATTCCAAGGTATCATGGCATACCAATGAACGATAAGAACAATGTTATGTGTTATATGAATTACGATATGTGCTATGTGTAAAGTGTTATGTGTTGTGTGCATTATACTCTCATGGCATGACTATCCTAATCCAAATTTGGAAAGCTCATTGACTTTCCTAATCGAAATTTGATAAGCTCACTCACTTTCCTAATCTCAGTTTGGCAAGTCCATTGACTTGACCTTCTACAATAATGTTGTTAGGAAAGATCTATTCTTACTCATGCATTTCCTTGGTGTGTGTTTGCATATACCTATACTTAGTACAAGTTTGTACTAACCCTATACAACTCTAAACTTTTAGGTGGAGGCACAGGTTGACGCTAGAGCTACAGGATCAACGCTGCAGTTTTCCGGACGTCGAGCATTCATCCGGACCTTGTAGGCCCTCATGCTATTGAGGATGCTTGCCCATTTGCATTCTAGCTTAGTTGTAGTATTGATCTAGTGGAGTATGTTCCACTAGTGTTTCTTTCAAGTTTTTGTTCAGACATTGTATTGGTGCCATTTTGGCAAGAACATCTTTATTGTTATAATAAACTGTTTCTTTCATTTGATGATCTTAAAGATAGATGGTTTATGGTGAAAAATTATATATGTAGTAGAATGTTTAGTGATCGTGTTAACAAACTAAAATTTTCAAATTTATGCTAAATTTAATCTAGATGAAGTAAGAATGGCGTATGTGGGCTTGTCTGCGCCCTCTAAGCGGTCAACAACGCCGGTCTCGTCTAGTGTCTAGATTCCGATCGTGAAAAAGTTTGTATCAGCGCACTAGGCTAAATTACAAGAATAATAACTTCACATCAACCACATTGAGTACTTTCTAAGTCATGGAAGTGAAATGCACCACTATCCTGAATTAGAGACTACATGATGCGTAGAAAAATTTCCCTTCTTCTAATCTTATCGTGCCTTGTCTAATGTTGGATTTCTTGGCGTTAAGAGCGTATTTAACATCAACTCTTGAAGTTTCCAAAAGATGAATACAAAGAGAAAAATAGGCGGAGAGATTGGAGTAAAAGATGCTGGTGTAATTAAGGCTCCTTCCTAGACTTTAGCTACTTGAATAGAGATGCCTGTTAACCGAGCTGGGTTGACAGATGGAGAAGTAAGGACAACATTGATACAGATGGCCCAAGCTAGCACTTTACAATCTTAGTTTATTGGGTTCGATTGATGTGGAGATGTCAGAGTTGGCATCCTACCAGCTAAGGGATGTAGCTCAATCCTTGTATAAAGTGTGGCATAATAGCAAGGCCTTAGAAGGACGTCTTATTACTTAGGATCTTTTTAAGATGGCTTTTATAGAGAGGTTATTTCCCAGATAAATGAAGGAGTCTAAGGTTGAGGAATTCATTAGCCTTAAGTAGGGCTCGGTGTTTGTCAGGGATTACTCCCTAAAATTCGTAAAACTTTACAACACCAGAAAGGCCACCTTGTAGGAAGTGTGGCATACAGCATGGTGGAGAGTGTATGATGGGATCTAACGCTCATTACAATTGTTGCAAACCGGGTCACATGGTAAAGGATTCTCTGAATACAAGAAATCAAGAACAAGGGAAGGAGAGAGTTCAACCTAATGGTCTAAGTGAAGAGGCTAGAAGGAGGCAACGATTCTTCGCACTCAAGACTAGGGGTGAAGGGGAATGCACCTCTTGCGAAGTCTCGGATGCGTAGCCTTAATTAGTTTTTCATGTATTTAATTGTGTATGGTGTTTATGCACTTGTATGAAGTTAATATGTCTGAGTCATCATGTTGGTTGCTGATTTGTATGAATTACGTGTTTACTTATGTTGTATGCTGCAATGAGACTAGTTTAGTAAAGAGTTTCTTAGTCTATTAATGTAAAGCTACTAGTAGGTTTCGAGGATGTGCACTATCTGATTAATATGTGAATCTCATATTCACCAATGCGGAGTATTGAATTATCTATGTATTCATACATTCTATAGATGACTTACTTATTGTTATTAAAGAGAAGTGTCATTCGGGGACGAATCTTCCTAAGGAGGGGATAATGTAACAACCCTGAAAAATGAATATGCTAAGTAATGCTTAATGTGTCTAAAATGCCTACGATTAGACCGGATTCACATGGATTGATGCGCATAGAACCAGACCTCTCAACCCTTACTACACCCAAGCCAACTAACTTGGTGAGTTAGTTTATCTAGAAAAGGTTTTGGTCCAATCATGTAGGGCTCTCGAATACGAAGATTTACTTGAAAGAGTCTTTACTGGACTTAAAAAGGGAAAATCTTAGGTTTGGAGGGTCTAGGGGTAAAATATTATTTTTCCCGACTAAGGGTAGTATTGTAATTAACCTAAATATATAATTAGTTACTAATTTAGTAAGCTGAAGAGGCATTTTTGGGAGAGAGGACTGAAAATTGGCTCTTGAAATGAAGTCTTGCTCCACCCGGGTTCGAACCTAGGTGGAAGCTATGAATGAAATTATTTTTAATCTAAGTTGGTAAATTAATGTAATTAATTTATATTTATTATTTATTATCTGATTTTAAATAAAAGGAAATCGGATTTTTAATATTTAAATAAAAAACCTTAATTGACTAAATCCTAAACAAGACTCCTAATCCTAAGAAAACTCTTCTCTCCCACGCTCATCTCTCTATCTTACGTCTTTGTAACTCTCACTAACGATTCTCTCTGCCAAATGACTTCAAAAACAGTAGGTAAACCAATGTTCTTCACACTTGAAGAACTCACAACGAAAATATAAGAAAAAAAATGAAATTAATCACGTAGGCAAAGAGAAGTTTGGCCATCGAGTTGGTGTTGACTTTGAAGGGATTTGGGAATGATTTTTGGAGAATATTTTAGGCCGAAAGTCGAGGTTTGAACATCATTAATGGTCTGGGTTTTCTTACTCTTGGTCCCTTTCCCAAGAGACTCTTAAGTCTCAATTGATCTACTCGAAAACTAGGGTTGTTCCCGTTCTTGTCAAACTCTTTGTCCCTAGTATCCCTTTGATCTCAATGTGAAATAGGTTAGAGATCATGTTGTTGGTATGTTTGCTGGTAGTTTTAGTATGAAGTTGGATTTTTGTGATAATGTGTTCTTGATTATGTGTTTGGAATGGTAAGCATATTAAGTTATGTCAACCGAAAGTATGTGAAAAATGATATGTTTTTATGGTTGAATTTTATGTGCGAATGTTTGTGTAAATCATGAGGTGGAAAATTGGTGTAATGTTGATGGATGAAATGGTAATTCTTGGATGAATATAATTATAAAAATATTACACTTAAAGATGCACCAAATGATCCACGAAATGCCTTAAGAATTAACGTATGAATGATTATAAAAAGAAGTTGAAAAAACTGAAGAAATTTCCAGCATTTAGTAGGTTGGGTTCGGACAAATAAAATGGTACAAAATCTAATGAAAAATGAATGTAAAATAAGTGAGATCGCTTAGGATTGAACCCAATACATCATTACATGAAAGCTACAAAAAATTCAACAAAAGATTTAGACAAAAATGAATTGGAAGACACTAAATTTCCAGCACTCGGCCAACTTTTTAAAAAATGAGATTCGTTAATTTTTTTTTTAAAATGTGGAGGTCATTGGGTATTGAACCCATGACATCACTAAATGAAAATTTCATAAAACTTTCTTGACAAAAATTCAAGGAAAAATAGATGTGGTGAGTGGGGATTGAACGCACAATCTATTGAATAGATGAGAGAGTTAGGAGAAAAATAAAGGAGAAAATAAAAGAGGACAGTGGGGATTGAACCCACAACCTCTTGGATATGTGATGAAGTTAATATATAAATTAAAAGAAAAATAATGAGCTTGTGGGGGATTGAACCCACAACCTCCTTGACTGAAAGAAGATTAAGTGTTGTCGAAGGGATTTGAAATCGGGTTCCTTTGCCTAATTACGTATCAACACATAAGTCAAAAGTAAGTAAATATTTAATGAATGCTGCCTCTAAATATCGTAATAAATTTCTCGGCATATCTACAAGATTCATAAGTCTTGTACCACATAATCTTGGATAAATATGAATCACTTAGACAAACAATGAATGAAGCCCATGGCTTGTATGTATAGACCCATAAGTCTAAGCATACGTCTAAAAATAGGAGAACCTAAGATGTACGCAATGAAATGATGAAATGAAAAAAGAAATGAATAAATGATCAATGAAATGATGAAACCCTAGAAGGGTTAAGTAAGAGTGTGAAACACACTAAATGGTCAAGTTCATTGGCATATGATGAAATGAACACTAAATGGCCAAGTGCATTGGCATATGATGAAATGAACATTCACGTAAAATGGGGTGAGTAATTATGAAGAGAAAATGTGCTAATGTTAATAAATGTGGTAACAACATGATATGAGGCTTATATAAAAGATGAGAGCATTCTCCAATGAGCCTATGTAAATGTTACCAAAACGTACTCACTTATGAGAGTGTAAAGGTAATGAAGAGACCTGTCTCTATGAACACTCTAATGAGAGTATTGAGATTAACACATTGCATACTAATGATGAGTTGAGAAATCATCTTTTGATCTATGATATCCTCATACTAGAAGCCAGCTTCCATGACGTATAAGTTGAATGTAATGGAACTTTATATTGAGCACCGATACACTAGCTATGAGCGGTGATGCCTTCTTTCGGGAAGGACGGAGGTTCACGTAACTCTCGTGAGATGAGACTGTCCGGCAAGCCGTGTATGCGTCTCCTTATATCTCCTAGTCTTCGAACCTATACTGCCAATATAGGGACCTGGCGGGGTTCAATTCCCATGTACGCTAGCATGTTTAAGGTCACTTTGGCCGGTGATTCCACCCTATGTTGTTGTGGAGTTTCATGACACCGATTTCATGATCCTCACATGATCTATATCGGTTAAAGTTAAAGATTTCAATGAATGAATGAGGCCACCCTCAAAAGATGCACATAATGAAACGAATGATAACAAAGGTGTTAGGATAAGATAATCAAGAGGTGATTTAGATTCAAGTAATGACATTAGGTCATTCTTAGATATTACACAACGAACCGGATGAAAGACTTAATCTACATCCTAGGTATAGATGGTGTTTACATTGGCCCATTAATGGAATTAAATAAAGTACGTATGAATGAACGAAACAGACTTTATGTTTGCTAAAAAAGAATCCCTAGTTAAGGTGTCATATGTTGAGCCCTCATATTTGGGAAGTCTCAATGTCAAGTCCATGATTGCAAGGTCCCATGGCTTACCAATGAATGATAGAACAACGTTATATGTTATATGAATTATGATATGTGCTATGTGTAAGATGTTATGTGTTGTGTGCAATATGATAAGTGTGATGATGCATGTTACTCTCAAGGCATGACTTTCCTAATCGAAATTTTGAAATCTCACTAACTTTCCTAATCTAAATTTTGAAACCTCACTCACTTTCCTAATCCAAATTTGGAAAGCTTACTCACTTTCCTAATCTCAATTTGGCAAGTCCACTTACTTTACCTTCTACAATCATGTTGTTAGGAAAGAGCTATTCTTACTCATGCATATCGTTGGTGTGTGCTTGCGAATAGTCATACTTAGTACAAGTGTTTACTAACCATATACAACTCTAAACTTTTAGGTGCAGGCACAGGTGGACACTAGAGCTACAAGGTCAACGTCGAGCAATCATCCGGACGTCGATCATTCATCCGGACTTGGTAGGACATCATGCTTTAGATGATGCTTGACCATTTACATTCTAGCTTAGTTGTAGGATTGACCTAGTGGAGTATGTTCAACTAGCGTTTCTTTCCCGTTATTGTTCATACATTGACTTGGTGCCATTTTGGCAAGTACATCTTTATCGTTGTAATAAAACGTTTCTTTCATTTGATGATCTTAATGTTCGATGGTTGATGGTGAACAATTACATATGTAGTAGAATGTTTATTAAGAATGTAAAGAAATAAATAGTTTCAAATTTTCCGCTAAAATTAACCTAGATAAAGTAAGAATGACGTATGTAGGCTTGTCTTCGATCTCTGAGGGGTCAACGAAGCCGGTCTCGTCTGAGGTCTAGATTTTTGTCGTGACATATCCAGACGTGGAGAATTCATTCGGACTTGGTAGGACCTCATGCTTTTGAGTATACTTATCTTTTATATTCTAGCTTAGATGTAGGCATGAGCTAGTGAAGAATGTTCCACTAGCGTTTCCTTCTTATTTATTTCAGACGTTTTTTTGGTGTCATTTTGGCAACTTTATCTTTATGCGGTTATGAACTGTTTCATTCATTTGAATAACTTATTATTAGATGGATGTTGTTAAGTGATGTGATATAATGCAATTGTTATTATGTAGTCTATGTATACTTCAAATCATACAAAAGTTTTAAATTTTTTGGTAAAATTAACCGATACGATGAAACAATGACGTATGTAGGCTTGTTTGCGACCTCTGAGAGGTCAACGACGCCGATTTCGACTAGGGTCTAGACCCTGGTCGTGACATTTTAGATTGAGAAACTTTCTTTTCCATCACACTAACTTAATGCACAACACAACTCATGAAACATAAAAATCATGTCTATGCTATACAAAAACAGCAACTTGAATGCAAGCATGAACTCATTTTAACTCATATAGTGCAAGTATAAAACACACAGTTATGTAATTAGAGAACCAAAACCGCCTAATGCACTAAGATTTAGAGTGTCATTAACAAAATAGCACTAAGGAAGAGTATATTACCCTCAAGAACTAAATAAGTGAGTGTAAGCAGATCTCATATCGTCCTCGGCCTCCCATGTTGCCCTCCCAACAAGATAGTTCCTCCATAACACCTTAACGGTGGAAAACTCCTTGTTCTTCAACCGTTTCACTTGGTAATCTAAAATTTCAATGGAAACCTCTTCGTAAGAAGGTTCTCATCGAATCCTAACCCCTTAGATAACATCTTGTTGGCTTTAAGATTCGAAACTAGTTGGATTATTGGATTTGAACCACACCCTTCCCATTTCAACTCTAACTCATTTGGCAACTAAGGCCTTACTACCATGTTTCCATAGTTTATGGTAGCATAGCATTTATGGAGCCAATCCATACACAAAATTATATAAAAATCAAGCTTGGTTAATTCTATTAGATCAGCATGAGTAAAGTTATTGAGAAGAATTATTGGGCAATCTCTATATACCCTTTCGGCCCTAACACTGTCTCCTAAGAGTGTACTAACTAGAAAAGGTTCATGCAAAATCTCAGGAAGTTAGTCAATTTTGATAGTTACTAAAGGATTAACAAAGACAAGTTGGATCTTGGATTTAGCAATGCATACACATTAAAAGAAAAGACAAGCAATTTACCAGTGGAAACATCAGCTGACTTCTCCTGCTCCTCTCTACCTTTCAAAGCATAGAAGCTTAATCTGGCACCTTTGACCAACTCGGCCATCTCAACACTTTTTTACCATACCTGACCACATCCTTGAGCTGGTATGCAGCCAACTCATCCTTCTCCTTTTTCATTAACACCCATGGGATAGAGAATTTCTTAGACCTCGTCCACAAACTACTGGGGACTTCATCGGTTTTGGACCCGAAGTAGACTGAAGGATTCATCCCGGTGAAAATTGTCAGTCTACTAGCCATGGTGATAGCATGTGGGTTCTCTCACGAAGCACCCTCTCTAGTGGCATGGGGTGTGATAGCATGTGCTTGAGCAGTGATAACTTGGGCCATCTGAACCATTGCTGCTCTCACTTCTCCATCCGTCAACGCAGCTAGGTTGACAGGCACTTGCACTCCAGCAGCTGGGGCTTGAAGAGGAGCTTGGTTTTCCACAGCAGCAGCTTCTCCAACTCTCCTACCTGCATTTCTTCTTGTGTTCATCTTTCTACACGAACACACAAGAAGGAAGTTTGATGCTAAAATGACACAAAATTTCAAAGCACTACACGGCACAATAAAGAGTAGAATAAAGGAAGATTCCTAACATCACTTAGTCTCTAAGTCATGATTGTGGCGCTCTTCACAGCCATAAGTTAGAAACTACGTAATGTGGTTGTTTTGAGCTTTAGTTCCTAGGTAATTTAACCTCATGCTCGAATACCAAGTTTTTCACACCTAGATTATGGAATCCGAATGCACCCAGTGTTGTTACACTCTTAGAGGCCACCTACAAGCCTCTTCTTAGCTTTCTTCACATTAATAGAATTAAATTTGCAGAAAATTTAAAACTTTTATACCATAATGAAGTATACGTAGACTTCATATATTTTCTAGGTTGATTAATATTCTACTAAGCTCATATTAAAACAACCATCTACAATTGATGAATCAATTCAAGTCAAAAGATCAATATATAATGTAAAAGTTTGCCAATACGGCCTTAATACGAAGCTTCAAAATAAACGTCATAAAAGAAACGCTAGGGACAACATTCACTAGCTATGTCTAAAGTACTAAGCTAGATAGATAAGTGTAGCATCCTCGAATATCAAGAGGACCTACCAAAGTATGGAGATCGACAATCCAAACTGCTTCGATGAATCTTCAACCTTCTCTCTCACCTGCACCTATAAAGATAATAATATTATAGGGTTAGTACACACTTGTACTAATTATGTGTGTAAGCACACATAAACATAAGTACTATGCATGATCAAGTAAAGTTCTTCCTAAAATAACATGCCATTTTCTAGAAAGTGACATCACTAGACTTTCCTAGTTAGTGATTTGTGAATGGTGGTATGAATATGACGTATTTAAATGCATTCAAAGAACACAACTCATTTTATATATGAACATAAGATCTTAGAATCATCAACATAATTTTAGAACATCTCGAACGAAAACTCTAAAAATTATTCCTGCAAACCCGAGAGCCCCTTTATTTGAAATTAGTTTATTTTCCATTCTTTTTCTTTCTCTTGTTATGTAGTTCAAAGATCTCTTTAATCTCATATTTTACTTACAAGTGCAATGATTCATTGTAGTCCCATACCTACAATGAATCAAGTAAGTAATCCAAGCGACTAAAAAATGATTTGGCTACCCTTACTTCAAGTTATTCTTTCCATTCTTGTTAGATTGGGCATGAAATCTTTATAAGACAATCTTTATTGGTTAGGTCACTTATGTCATCATTGTAATGTTATGGAGAATGTGGGACATTGATTTGCCATTATGTTTTATTCCCCTTTATTAGCATAATATAAGAAGTCATTATAAGCCAATTTTATTTGGCATTGATCATTTTCATAATAAAAGAAGTCATTATTGGTTATACCCATCATTTGCTGAAAACTTTTTTCGTATTAAACACTGACGATTGATATTCTTAAGCTCTTGCTTTCTTAGCTCAATTTGAACATACATCTCTTCTTCTTTCTTTCTTGCTTTGTTAAGTACATCTTTAGAATTAAGATCATGCGAGCTAAAATGAAATCCAGTGTCTACATCACACCGAAAAGGGGTGATTCACCAATCAAAGTGAATCTAGATCATGTGAGCTAACATGAAATCCAATGTCTGTCCCACACCGAAAAGGGGTGGATCATCGGCTATAGTGAGATTAAGTCTAGTGTTCTCCCCACACCAAAAAGAGGTGGTTCACAGATAAAGTGAACCGAATACTTTCTTTGAGAATTTAACCGACATATGTCGTGTAAGCTAAACATGAAATCTACTTCAGTGTATTCCCCACACTGAAAAGAGGTGGAATCACCGGCAAAAGGAAATATCATCATACCTAGATCGCTTAGGTGAAATCCACTGGCTTGTTCCTATGCTGACAACATAGTTCGAAGACTAGGAGACATACGGAGACTAATTATCCACCTTGATAGTATCCTCATCCTTGAGGCTTACATGTGTTGGCACAAGCTCATTGCTAGTCTATCAGTGCTTTACTTAACTTTTTTTTTTTTACATCTTTTAGAGTTGACTTAAACATTATGGAATGTTGCTTCTTATTATGAGGTTTACTTAACTCAATTGATAACTGGTCATCCCTTTTTTTACTTTATTAAATATTAACCTTACATTATCATATCGGTGTTAATGAGACTTGTCTCATGATTATTAACACTATCTTATGTGAGTATCTTTAACATAGTTGTATAAGGTTTAAGTGAGACTTGTCTCACTTCTTTTACCACCCCATTCTGGTCACCTTCATATGTCAAAGACTTTTAATTATGTTAGTACACACTTGTACTAATTATGTGTGTATTCACACATACACATAAGGACTATGAATGATCAAGGAAAGTTCTTCCTATAATAACATGCCATTTTCTAGAAAGTGACATCACTAGACTTTCCTAATTCGTTATTTGTGAATGGTGGTATGAATATGACGTATTTAAATGCATTCAAAGGACAAAACTCATTTTATATATGAACATAAGACCTTAGAATCATCAATATAATTATAGAACATCTCAAACGAAAATTCTAAAAATTATTCTAGCAAACCCGAGAGCGCCTTTTTTGAAATTAGATTATTTTCAATCTTTTTCTTCTTCTTGTTATGTAGTTCAAAGATCTCTTTAATCTCATATTTTACTTACAATATCATTGATTCATTGTAGTCCCATACCTACAATGAATCAAGTCAGTAATCCAAGCGACTAAAAAATGATTTGGCTACCCTTACTTCAAGTTATTCTTTCCATTCTTGTTAGATTGGGAATGAAATCTTTATAAGACAATCTTTATTGGTTAGGCCACTTATGTAATCATTTTCATGTTATGGAGAATTTCGGACACTGATTTGCCATTATGTTTTATTCCCCTTTATTTGCATAATATAAGAAGTCATTATAAGCCAATTTTATTTGGCTTTGATCATTTTCATAATAAAGGAAGTCATTATTGGCTATGCCCATCATTTTCTCAAAAATTCATTCTTATTAAACAATGACGATCGATATTCTTAAGGTCTTACTTTATTAGCTCAATTTGAACATACATCTCTTCTTCTTTTTTTCTTGCTTTGTTAAGGACATCTTTAGAATTAAGATCATGCGAGCTAACATGATATCTAGCGTCTACACCACACCGAAAAGGGGTGATTCACCGATCAAAGTGAATCTAGATCATGTGATCTAACATGAAATCTAGTGTCTGCCCCAGAACGAAAAGGGGTGGGTAACCGGCAAAAGTGATATTAACTCTAGTGTTCTCCCCACACAAAAAAGAGGTGGTTCACGGCTAAAGTTAACTGAATACTTTTTTTGAGAATTTAATCGACATATATCATGTGAGCTAAACATGAAATCCGGTGTCTTCCCCACACCTAAAAGAGGTTGAATCAATGGCCAAAGAAAATCGCATCATACCTAGATCGCTTAGGTGAAATCCACTGGCTAGTTCCAAAGCTGAACTATATGTGCTTTGCTTAACTTCTTTTTACATCTTTTAGAGTTGACTCAAACATTATGCAAGCTTGCTTCTACTTATGGGGTTTACTTAACTCATTAGATAACTGGTCATACCTTTCTTTACTTTATTAAATATGAATTTAACCTTACATTATCAGCTTGGTATTAATGAGACTAGACTCGTGATTATTAACACCATCTTATGTTAGTAACTTTAAAATATATAGTTGTATTAGGTGTAAGTGAGACTTGTCTCACTTCCTTTACCCCCCCCCCCATTATGGTCACGTTCATATTTCAAAGACTTTTAAATATTTTATTACTCACCTTTACTAGTGTCATGTCTTTTGGTAGCTTTATACGATTCTTTATAACCGTTAAGAACTTTGTTTAATATTGTTACTGTGTTCATAGTTCATTTGCAAAGGGTATGTTGGGACTTGTCCAAATGATTGACATACCCTTGGTTATGAGTTTAAAGTTACATTGGTCATGCTTAATTTGGTTTACATTAGTCATTAGCCAATATTTCTATTATTTAAAAATAACATTATAAGCCAATTTCATTAAACTTTTTCGGCGAAACATTGTTAGCCAATTTATTTGAAAGAACCCAATTTTACTTAAACTATTTTCATCATAATTACCAACCAAATCAATTAGTTTCATGAATGTAATATAGTGATTCCTGAACATGAACAACTCGAAACTTCAATATTTTAACAGTAACTAAACTTCATAGCAGATTCATAGTAACTTCATATTCTCGAAACACAAGTAAACATTATATCATTCCTTAATCCATGTAACTAACCCTCAAATCATTCGAATAAAATGTATAGGCCTCGTTGGTCATTAACAAATAAAGAAACATACACATAAAAATCAGTTAGCACCACATACAAACATCATGTTCGAGATTTACATCTACATACTTATTAGAATCGAAAACAAGGATAACTAGGGAGATGGACATTCAACAATGTCATTGGGAACAACCCTAGTTTCAAGATTCATGAGTTTGAAGCGTTTGAAAATACTTTTGGAGGAAGAATTACAGCAGAGAAACACCATACCTTATGAATAATTTAATCTACGAAGATCACATTGCACGAAATTTTGAAGAAAACCTTGAAATCGCCTAAGAGAATCAGGAGAAACTTTCTGTTTTCCCTTTGCGTTTGTTCACTGTTTTGCATCGTGAAATTCTTTGTGTTTGAACGTGAGTCTAAGTATTAGGAACTGATATTGACTAATTCAAATTAGGATAATTAAGTAATTAAATAAATTAATTAGTTAATTACTAAAACACCCCTCCTAAATTGACTAAACATAGGAAAACATTAATTAGTACAATCTGAAATTTTCTTTCCTAAGAATTTCGGCCTTGTTTGAGAATTTTCCTTAATGAATTCATTAAATAATTTAATTAGGGTAATTTAAAATACCCCTAAGTAATTAGGACCATATCTAACCCTTTTGGACCATCGTAGGTTTGGTACTAGGTTGTCTATTGAACTAGTTACTCGGTTAATGTCCCCCAATTAATTCTTAGCTTGTCGGGTGCACTAGATGGTTTAATTTTTTTTTGCCTAGTTTAGTTAGCTAGTTAGGTCAGTTATTTAGAGCCTAGAGTGCTTTATAGAGTTAGGCCCCACATGGTTGGACCCTTGTGCACGCCTGCCCGCTAACTACTCGAACCGAATTCGGTTAGGGTGGTCCCCTCCTTTGTCGTTTCTTCACATGTGCTTGCACATGTGTTTTTCTACTTTCCTAACTAACTATTAATGATGGTAAATTTGGAATGTTTACTTATTGTCCCAAGGATCCTCACTATGTCCTTAGGCACTACTTAGTCTAGATGACCATTTTATGTGGGCATGTGCTATGATGTCAAGGCTTTAAAAATGGATGCCTCATATCTATTATGCAAATACTATGAAACATATGTTTCTAGATTAGGGTCTTTATTGCAGGCACATTTGTTAAACAAGTTCATTAATACTTAGAAAAATTGGCTAACACCCTTTAAGTGAATAGTTTCTAATATGCTATAGAAATTGTCTAATACCCCTTAGCAAATTTTCTATCTCAACATTGGGCATTGGAATGCCTATGTATCCCCAATAAACATTTTTAAAGACCTATTGGGCTCTTCACTAGACATATACTTTTCCGGAATGTTACATTCTAATTTTAAATCTTAAACCCATTTTCAAAAGTTAAAGTAGAACTGTAGAAGGGATTCATGGAGGAAAGTATTCAATAAATCAAGGTTCTCATACGTTTAGTTGGATATTTCCAACAAAAATTGGAGAGAAAATCTCAATCTTGAACCCTAATCTTCATGTTCTTGGTGTTCTTCAATGAACTCTAGAGAGAGAAATATTGGAGAAGAGAGGATTTGATTTTTAGAAGTGAGTGTTTGTGAAAGTGATTTATTTTGTGCGTATTTTAATATAAAATACCATATATAATTATTTAGAAATAATATAAATATACACACTTCTTTAATTAACCTTAAAACAATATTTACGAAAATGCCTCTTACCCACAAGAACTTGCCAAATAAAATTAAGGAAAAGTCCAAGGAAGCATTTCAAGGCCCTTGAATTGATGTGTCTTCCTTGAATCCTCCCTTAAACTTATACTAAGCCAAATTTTGGACCTTTTTATATCTCCAATTTATACATAAACTTGTAAGGTTCATACATTAGACTCAAGTTTCACCTATAAATTTATTGGCTGTTACATTATCTCCCCCTTGAAATCATTCATCCTCGGATGGAACTTCACACACCTTACGGAATTTGGACTCTAGACTAGCAGCCCAACAAGCATGAAATATCAAAATAATACACCACATAAGGAGGAAACTTCAACTATATCTCAACACAATTAATGCAATAGAAAGGGGGGCACACACTACAAGTATCAACCCAATATGCATGAAATTCAACATTTCTCATGTTCATAGGAAGGCCTACCTTCGCCAAAAAACGAATAATCAACACAACAATATGGAGTCAATATGCCATCGTATAAAACATAGTAAAGCACGTTCATCAATTCTTCGCATGAAGTTAAATATGCAACATCATACTAAAATGCACAACAAAATGAGGAAAATATAAATCATGAAAATCTCAGTTTATACTAAACATGAGTCCTCAAAATAACATGCAAATATCATAAGTAAAATCATGGAGAAACTCGTACAATACACATGACTCCCAAAACACTAAAACTGAAGAGGAACTAATTTCCTCAAACTTGAATATGAGTTGAAGGAAAAATATGAGGATAACGGAATTTCATATCGGCCTCAGCCTCCCAAGCAACACCATCAAGTAAGTGAGTCATCCATAAGACATTAATAGAAACTACCTCTTTGTTCCTTAACTTCTTAACTTGCCGATCTAAAATCCCAACTGGAACTTCTTCATAGGAGATATTTTCATCAACTCCTAAACCCTCTAAGCAAAGTATGGGTACACACTACACCATTTTAGGTCTACTGCAACACTAAGTCTGGACAACGCTTATGAAGTGTTGTCTAAAATACTTTTGGGAACGCTTTTAAAGTGTAACAAAAAATTTTGACTTTTAGCTACATTAATATTAGCAACACTTCTAAAGTGTACTCTTTAATGGGATAACCTACACTTTATAAGTGTTGTCATAGTTGGCAACAACTATTTACATAAATGGCCACACTTTTAAAGTGTGTTATTTTTATAATTGTTAATACAACACATTAAAAATGAGGCCTTAGTATTTTCTAAAAAAATTTATATTCCCTCCAACATTTTAACATTAAAATTTGATCTCCCTCCCATTTTTATTTGGCCAAAAAAATAAAACATTAAAGAATTATTAAAAAGAATAAAACATTAAAAAAATAAAAAGGGCAACATTCCTAAAACTTCAGCTGAAGCTTTCACTTTCAGCTGAAGAATACGTTTTCATCCAGAAATGAAGAACCCATTTGCAAGAACTAAAGAAGAGGATCGAATAACGAAATAAATCAATTTTCGTCACATTTCTGTCAAACTTCAGCTGAAGAACACCATTTTCAGACGAAGAATCGAACAGCAGTGCGATTTCTCTGACGACGAACTAAAGAAGACGATTTTCCTCTCAGAGCTTCATTGTTCAAGATTGGAGAGCTGAAGAAGACGATTTTCTTCAAAGATTTCTGGGTAAACTGCTATTCCATTAGATTTCCTTTTGAAAATTGAAAGAAAATGCTTCACAAATCAACTTGCCTCATGTCTTAAAGCTTTAAGTTGTTGGAATAGAGTTTATCAGGTAAGATATTTTACCTTCAAAAGTCTAAATTATATGTTTCAGTATAGATAGTAACTTTAGCTAATTCAGTCGTTTTGGCCATAAGTAAAGATAGTAACTCTATTTCCTGGAAATCTGTCAAAACGCGGGTGGGTCGACGGACCTCGCGACGGGACGTCGTAGTCACGACGAGCCGTCGTGGACCTCGCGACGGGCCGCCGTGGACCTCGCGACGGGCCGTCGTAGTCATGAGAGGCCGTCGTGGTCATGACGGGGCGTGGTCATGACAGGCCGTCGTGGTCATGATGCGCCGTCGTGGTCATGACGCGCCGTCGTGGTCATGACGGGCTGTCGTGGTCATCCGTCGTGGTCATGACAGGCCGTCCTGGACTCCGTCGTGCCATACTTGCATGTTTCTTCTGCTACTTCTCTGATCTTCATGACGAACATGCAGGACGGACCGTCATGGCTACGGCGGTCCGTCACGCTTTCCGTTACAGCTGAAATTTCAAATTGATTAATTGTTAAATTTCTTAATTTTGTGTTCTTTCTTGATGGAACAGATTTGTTTACTAGAGGAATTGATATTCAAGCAGTTAACGTTGTTATCAATTCTGATTTTCCTAAGAACTCAGAAATGTATTTGCACAGGGTATGTATAACGTATCTTTGATCTTGCTTATTGACTAATATATTGTTTTTGATATTTCATCATTGGTAATTTATTTTTAGTGGCTTTGGTTTGAATTGAGCTATGGTTTTGTTTCTCTTGACCACTATTCATCTTGCTTGTTTGGTATGGTTGAAGTGTAGTTTTTCTATGTCAGATTTAGTTTTCTTGTTTGATCGTGTGGAACATATTAACTACACAAGGAAACTAATCTAATTTTCTTTAATATTTGCTGCTGCTCTAATCTACAATCTGGACTTGTCTCTCTTTAGTTGTTGTTAATGTATTTGGTTTAAATTGAGCTAAGGTCTTGCTTCTTTTGTTTCACTTTTTTTTGGCATTTGTATAGAACATTGGCATGGTATAGAATCTGCAATCTGCAGATTTGTTGTTAATGTTTTCTTTAACTGCTGCTTCTATATATAAATGTTTCTGTCAGTAAAGTCTATTTTCTTTCTTATTATATAGAATATCCATGTTATAACCATAACTTTTGACATCCTAGTAGAAAGCATGCTTCGATAACTACAAACAAATAAACAAATAATTATTAGGAGAATCTAATTGTTTGTGTCTCCTCATTAATTCCTTTTTTCTTTACTAGGTCTGTTAGTTTGCGTGCATCATGGTTATTGTATAACACCAAATATTTTATATTGTTTCTTATGAAGTTTTAACCCTAAAGCAATTATTCATTGTTGTTGAACTCATTTGGAATTCTATACACTTAAGGGAAGATCATCTACTTTGAACATCAAAAGACAAGTAGGCATCTACCTTGAACAACAAAAGATGCAATCTAATTTTCTGTAACTGCTGGATTTCTTGCCTCTCTATATTATTGCAATCTGAACTTCTTACCTCTTCTATATAACTGCCAATATCTTATTTGTGTAGGGAAATGGAGGTGATCAAATTTGAAGTGGATGATGAAGAGTTTTTGAACAATTGTAAAAGTTTAAATACATATTTGATTTATTGTGTACACATTTAGAATATTGATGTATAAGTATGGGTTTGTACACAACACATAGTATCTTTTGGTTGTACATGAAATATTTCTCGAAGTTTATTTGAAATATATAGCTTCAATTAAATTATTAATTAGTTCATTTAGTATTTTAGGTCACTTGTATGTATGTAAATATATTATATATATTTGTGCTACATGTAGGCTTATAAATGTTGAAGTTACACTTTGTAAGTGTTGCTCTAGGTAGATAAAAAGTTACACTTTGAAAGTGTTGCAATCGATGACCAATAAAAGGCAACACTTTTTAAGTGTGACAAATAAATCTGAAAAGGCAACGCTTTTAAGTGTAGTCTAACAAAAAATAGGTGTTGCTAATGAACGTCTTCAAAGCGTGCCCTTATACCTATTTGGCTACGCTTTATAAGTGTAGCCAAAGATGGCAACATTTAAAAAGTGTTGCCTAATGTCAAAGGTTACGCTTTTTTTGGGCAGCCCCTAAAAAGTGTTGCTGAATGTCCAAAACTGTAGCCTTTTATCAAAGGCCACAGTTTTTGCTAGTTTAGGCTACACATACGTGGTGTTGCTGTAGGCCGAAAATGGTGTAGTGACATGGTTACCAATACACTTTCTGAGCATGGAAACATGGAACACTGGGTGAACCGGAGCCAACTCATTAGGTAATTCTAGTTCATATGCAACCTTCCCCACACGTGTCAACATTTCGTATGGAGCCACAAATCGAGGACTCAGTTTCCCTTCTTTCCAAACCTCATCACACCCTTCATAGGTGAGATTTCTAAGTAGACCCAATCACTAACCTCAAATTTAAGATCCCTTGTTCTATTGTCGGCATAAGACTTTTGCCCACTTTTAGTCATTTTCAACCTCTCATTAATGAGTCAAACTTTATCTATGGCATCATAGACGAAATAGCGACCAATAAGAGAAAAATCACACACTACAAACAAACCCACAATGATCTATACCTCCAACCATAAAGAGCTTCAAAAGGATCCATGATAATGCTTGAGTGGTAATTATTGTTGTAGGTGAATTAAATCAATGGATTTTAATCGTCCCAATTCCCCTTGAAATCTATCACAAACGCACATATCTACTAATGTATGAATCGTCCTTTTTGCTTGTCCATCTGTCTTGGGTTGGAAACCCCTATTAAGTTTAAAATTTGTACCAAGCCCTCTTTGGAATGCTTTCCAAAAATGTGTGGTAAACTGAGTACCCCCATCATATATGATTGACAAAAGAAATCCATGTAACTTACTATTTACATGATGTATAATTTAGCATAGTCCTCTTCCGGGAATGACATCTTGACATGAACGAAATTGGCTGATTTCGTCATCCTGTAAACAATAACCCAAATAGAATCATTTCTCTTTCGAGTAAGAGGGAACCCCACAACAAACTCCATATTCACCTCCTCCCACTTCCTAATAGAAGATCTATATCTTGTAATGAACCTCCTGGTTATTAGTGTTCGTCTTTAACTTGCTGACCATTTGGACATTTATCCACAAAGCCAGTTATATCCTTTTTAATTCCATTCAACCAAAAGACTTCCTGTAGATCACGATACATCTTAGTGGCTCCTAGATGAATAGAATATGGCAAACCATGATCCTACTCTATAATATTCTCTCTCAAGCCATCTATATCTAGAACTAGGGGAGGATCTTTTTAGTACGTTGGGGGTGCCACGCCACCTACAAACTTCGACGGAAACTTTATTTTATATAAGTATATATGTACAATATCTAGATATATATTAAATGTGCCACCCACAGTACAAGAGTGATTCGTGGTGAGATGGTAAAAGTCTTATTATTTGAGTAATAGGTTTTGGGATCAAATCCCCGTGACATAGTTTAGTTTTTTTTTCTTTCTAAAAATTTCTTCGTAAAATATTTGTTATTTAACGAAATCATCTTTTCTTTTATGAAACAGAAGAAGAAGAAGAAGAAGAAGAAGAAGAAGAAGAAGAAGAAGAAGAAGAAGAAGAAGAAGAAGAAGGAGAAGAAGAAGAAATAGAGACAATAGAAGACTTATTATTCCTCTTGATGGATGATTTTACAATGAAGAGAAGCACTCTAGTTATAGGGGAAACCTACTTTGTCCCCAAGTAGGACTCTTAATCATATCCTAAAAGTAATCCATATGATTGACATTCACTATAATACAAATAATTTATAACACTCCCCCTGAATGTCTAATTCATAGATGATGTGCCTCGTCAAAAACATACTAAATACTTTAAGAAAATAAAAATCTAGTTAAGAAAACAAGTACACATATCTATTAATACGCATCTATGCTGCCTGTTTAAAAACCTTACAAGAAAAACTCAGTTGGACAAAACCTCGTAACGGAAAAAGAGTACAACGCGTGTTAACTCTCCCTAATAAGAACATCAATCTAGAGACTTGAATCTTGGAATTCCAAGCTTGTGCACAATCTTCTTGAAAGTTGTAGTTGGTAGAGACTTGGTGAATAGATCAGCCACATTGTCACTTGAATGAATCTATTGCAAATTTACATATCCATTCTTTTGAAATTCATATGTATAGAAAAGCTTTTGTGAACTGTTTTTGTTTAATCTCATTTTATGAATCCTCCCTTTTGTTGTGCTATGCATGTTGCATTATCTTCATATAAAGTAGTGGGTACTTTATCACACTCCAAACCACATTTATCTCGAATATAGATCATAGACATTAACCACATACATTTTCTACTTGTTTCATGAGTACCTATTATTTAAGCATTATTAGATGAAGTGGCTACAATGAATTTCTTTGTAGATCTCCAAGATATGGTAGTCCCCCCACATCTAAACACAGAGCCTGTTTGGATCGAGCTTCGTGTGGACCAAAAAAATATCTTGCATCAGCATAACCTACAATATTGGGGCTACAATTATTATAATTAAATGAGCCCATATAATTTGTCCCTTAAAGATATCGCAACATGTGTTTTAACCTAGACCGATGTCTCCTAGTAAGCATAGAGTATACCTTGCTAACAAATTAACAACAAAAGCTATATCATGCCTTGTAGTATTAGCAAAATATATTAGTGCACCAATTGCACTAATATATGGTACTTTAGAACCAAAAATTTCCTCATATTTTCCTTGAGGTCGGAATGGATCCTTATTAACATCAAGTGAACAAACAACCATCGGAGTACTTAAGGGATGCATTTCATCCATACAAAATCTTTTCAACACTTCTATTTGTGTAGGCAAATTGATGAACAAAAATACCATTTGTCAAATGCTCAATTTGCAAAACAAAATTTTGTCCTTCCCATGTCTTTCATCTCAGATTCATTCTTTGAATAATAACTTGCCTTTTAAAGCTATGCATTCCTATAAGATTTATGTAATCAATATAAATAGCAAGTACAACAAATTCCTATATTGTTTTCTTTATAAATATACATGGAAAATTTGCATTTTTTGTATAATCTTCCTTAATTAAATATTCACTAAGACGGTTATACCACATCCGTCCAAATTGCTTCAAACCATATAATGATCTTTGCAATTTAATTGAATACATTTCTCTAGATTTTAAATTACATGATTTAGGCATCGCAAATCCTTCATGAATTTTCATGTATATCTCATTATCAAGTGATCCATAAAGGTAGGTTGTTACCACATCCATCAAATGCATTTAAAGTTGCTCATGTACTGTGAAACTAATGAGATAACGCAATGTTATTCCATCCATAACGGGTGAGTATGTCTCTTCATAATCAATGCCAGTCCTTTTAGAAAATCCTTGTGCCACGAGGCATGCTTTATACCTGTACTTCATTTTTCTCATTTCTTTTCCGCACAAAAATCCATTTGCAACCAACAGATTTAATAACATTAGGTGTTTGAACTATAGGTCCAAAAACATCACGCTTGGCAAGTGAATTCAACTCTAATTGAATTGCTTCTTTTCAGTTTGGCCAATCATTTCTTTGTCGACATTCTATAATAGATTGAGGTTCGAGATCCTCATTATCTTGAATGATATTTGTTGTAGCATTATATGCAAAGACATAATCAACCAGTATTTCTAATAGATTCAGATTAGTTTCAACATCTCTTAAATTTATGGAAAGTTCATTATTTCCTTGAGTTTCAAGTTCATTGATTCTTTCATAAATATCAAAATTATTCAAATTTTGATCTTCCATATGAGATTCTTTCATAGTCTCATCCTCGCATTTAATCTATCATTTACTAGGATTTTGATCCTTAGAACCCAATAGTCTACCACACTTTAGGCATGCTTTTGACTCATTAACTATGACACTAGTTGATGGTCCTATAGGGACATCAATTTGAATTGGGACATTCTCTGCATGAATATGTGATTTAGTAATCCTTTTAAAACCTGTAAATCCATCTGGCATTTGATTTGCAATTTTCTGTAGATGAATAATCTTTTGTACTTGTTGCTCACCAGTAGAAGGATATGGATCAAGATGAGACGATGATAAATTTTTCAACAAAAATTCTCGTTTTTTTCACTATTCTCTCTCCCTAATTTTGGGATATTTTTCTCATCAAACATACAATCTGCAAATCTAGCAGTAAACATGTCTCCAGTTAATAGTTCAAGATAGCGAATAATGGAGGGTTACTCAAACCAAACATATATTCCTAACCTTCTTTAAGGGCCGTCTTACGCGGTTTGGTGGTGCCACAGGCACATGTACAACACATCCAAAAAATTCCTAAATGGGATATTACGATTTTGACAAATAACAAATTGCAATGGAGAAACCTTTTGATAATTTGTCGCTTTGAGACGAATAAGTGTTGCAGCATTCAAAATTGCATGTCCCCATACACAAGTGGGAAACATAGTTTTCATAAGCAATAGTCTTACAATTAATTCCTGACATTTAATTAATGACTCAGTGAGACCATTCTGAATATGAACACGAGCGACAGAGTGTTCAACTCTTATCCCAATTTCTGAACAATAAGCATTTAATGATTGGGATGAAAATTCTGCATCATTATATAGACGAATGGACTTGATCTAATTATTAGAAAAGTGTGCCCTTAACCTTATTATTTGTGTCAATAACTTTGCAAATGCCAAGTTACGATATGACAATAGGCACACATGAGACCATCTAGAAGAAGCATCTATTTAAACCATAAAGTATCTAAATGACCCACTAGGTTGGCGAATAAGTCTACAAATATCTCCATGTTTACATTCCTAGAACACAGGAGAACTCAATCTCAATTTTCGCTGGTGATGGTCTCACAATTAACTTGTCTTGATAAGAAGCAGTAAAAGAAAACTCACCATTTAAATGAACGTTTTCGCCCTTTAATTGATGTCCATTCGAATATTCTATAATTTGACTCATCATTATTGACCCAAAATGTACAAGACAATCATGCGAAAATACAAATGTATTGGAATCAGTAAACATCGTATTTACTATAAAATGTGCCTCAATTGCACTATTTTTTGTCCAATACAAGCCAGAAGATAAAGCAGGGAACTTTTAAATAACAAATGTCTGCCCAGAGACATTCTTGGTGATACTAAAATATTCAAGATTCATTTCATCCATTGATTGGATGTGATAACCATTTTCACGGATATCATTAAAACTCAACAAGTTTCTCTTAAATTTTGGAGAAAACATAGCATTATTAATGATGAGTTCAGTTCCCTTGGGCAAAATTTCAATGACTCTTCCAAAACCCTCAATCATATTTGTACTACAAAAAATTGTAGTAACATTTATTTTGCTCATACTTAAATGAGTAAAATATTTCTTATTTTTAAATATCGTATGTGGTCCACCAGAATCAATCAAGCTAATGTCTTCATATTTCGACAATACGTTTTTAGAATTATCCATATATTCAAATGAAATGACATATAGAAAATAAATATATGTTAAATTTTAGTGTTGTCAAAAGGTTACAACATATTCAAAGAAATTAACTAAGAATTAAATATTAGGAATTGAGCCTTAATTTTTTGCTTCCTCTATGTCAAAAATGAGTTGTTAGGAAAAAATTAAATAAAAATTATTATTTAATCCTAGTTAATAACAGTAGGCATGTTTTTAACGTTAGATCAAGTTAAAGACCTAATATAATGAAAACACATTATAAATCCTAGTTAATAAAAGATTGTATGTTTTTAACATTAAATCAAGTTAAAGACCTAATATAATAGAAACACATGTAAAGTTTAGTATTTGACTAACACCATCATATTATAATCATATAAATAAATCAATGCAAAATATATACTATTTAATTAAGATGAAATTAACTAATAAACTATAAAAGTATGACTAAACTAAATTAGAATAATAATACTCATGTAAACAACTATCATTACATGAAACGTATTAATAACGTCTACCATAAACTAAATAAACAAATACAATAATGAAAAGATCACTCTTCCATGTTCACAAAACCATCACCAATTAAGTGATTTATCTTTTCTATAGGATGTGCGAAAAAATTTGCTACATCCAAGTGCATGATATCAACTTGATTTACAAAGATAAAATTTGCCTCGAGATTTTTCTCTTTCTTAATTAATGATTCTTGATAAAGCACAACCAAGTGTTTGAGAGTACGACAATGACATGCATAATGACCTCTTCCATCACATTGAAAACAACCTTCCCTAGTTGCTTCACGTTTCTCATCCAATTTTTCTTTCCTTGTGAATGTGATTTTCATTTGATAAATGATTAACACTAGAAAAAGAATTACGTTCTTGACCATAATCACGACCACGTCCACATCCACGACCACGTCCACATCCTACACCACGTCCACGACCACGATTAGGGCCGCAACATTTTCCCCGCCTGACATGGTGGGCGTAGGCCTCATTTACTTCATGTAGTTGTTCAGATCCAGTACGTAAATTCTCTAGATTTTTCAATAATAAATCATTATTTTGCTCATGCACAAGAATATGAGAAATTAGTTCAGATTTTTTTTTGAAATCTTTCTCTCGATATTGTTGCTGCAAGAGCATATTCAAGGCATGGAAAGTGGAGAACGTCTTTTCCATCATATCAATCTCACCAACTGTTTCTCCACATAATTTCAACAGAAAAGTGATTCTGATAATGGCAGAATTATACTCATGTATAGACTTAAAGTCTTGTAGCCTTAGATGCATCCAATCATATTGTGTCTTTCGATATATGACCATCTTCAAGTGGTCAAATCTTTTAGGTTTTTCCACAAAAAAAGTGGATCCTTAACTGCCACATATTCGATTTTTGGAATCTCGTCAAGATGATAATGCAAAAAATCATTGCATCTGCATAGTTTTGATTTAATACCTTATGTTCTTCTTTTATGGTGTCTCTAAGGTTCATTGCATCAAGGTTGATTTTAGCACCCAACACCCATGAGAGGTAGTTCTTGCCCGATCTTTAAAGGGTAGTGAACTCCAGCATTGTAAGATTGGCCATTAAAATTAAAAACAAAAAAATAAATAATACCTTTATTAATTCTTCAAATATCACCTTAACTTTATAGAAATTAGATCCTCGTGTTGATAACATGTTATGAAACTATAGAATAATAATATGAAGAAGAAAATAAAGAGAATAGAAGACTTATTATTTCTCATTAGGGATGATTTTACAATGAAGAGGAGCCCTCTATTTGTAGGGAAATCTAACATGGTCCACATGTAGGTCTCTTAATCATATCCTAAAAGGACTTCACATCATAGACATTCACTATAATACAAATACTTTATATTTTTTTTCTCTTTGCTACTTTCCTTATCTTTAAATAATTTTGTATTCATGAAATTTAGCCCAATTCATCCTACTTCTATCAATTAACATTATTTTTCTATCCTATAGTAATTATTTAAATTACTAAAATATTTGTCAATTAACAAAATTAAACAATAATTTTTCTAATTACCCTAACAATATTTTTTTCTTGAAAGTGTAAAAACAATTTGTAAAAAAACTTGGGAAAATGATCTTAAAGTAAAGTTGTAAATTTTCATTTTTGTTTATAATTTCTTCAAGAACAATGTAAAAAAAAGTTCATACCAAATACAAAAAAATAAAAGGGGTATAATATTTTTTCTCTTCTCAATAATTTGATGATGTCACAAACACTTCCATGCATCAAATACACTCCGGCAAGAAAATATAATAGAAAGATCCTTTGTAATCTTGACAAATCATTACATAAATCTTGGTACTATTTTCCTATAACCTAAAATCGAAAATCATCCATAAACTCCTACATCCTACATGTATACATACTCTCTCGACTTATATGATAACCATTTATTCTGGAAATTCAAGCTATGTGAGACCCTCAACTATCATGAATTTTTTCATGAACAACCTACATACACTTTTTTAGTGATTTATTTTTCAAATAGATTCAAAAGAAAATAATTCAAATCAAACATAAAATTTATTTAGTTGATGAGTCTACTGGGCACCCATACACTCTAAATCATTGATCCGCCTCTCTCTGGAAAACACAACCTACCCTGGTACCTAAGCACCCCATCTCCCCCCTGCGAGAAAGCCTCAACACACTTGGTGAGAACTGAGTCTTTCAATTCCATCAAAATAAAATCAAGATGTGGTTTTACCTTCACATCAACTACTACAGATGATTCGAAACTATGGTGAACATTGAATCCACCCTTCGAGGAATCTACAAATTTGACACCTAAACAGGACAGCCTGTGCACATCTCGAAGTGGATCCTTCATTTTATCTTCTCATGAGCCACACTACCCATAGTCATTAAACTTAAGGCATCAACAACTATATTAGCTTTGTCGGTGTGGTAGACGACACTTATATCATACTCATTTAAATGATCCAAACACCTTGTTTGTCGGAGATTCAAATCTCTCTGACTAAACACATATTCGAGACTTTTGTGGTCAGTTAACACATAAATATGTACCCATATAAGTAGTGACTCCAAATTTGTAAGGAAAAACTACAGTCGTCGACTCTAGGTCGTGGGTCAGATAGTTCTTTTCATGTACCTTTAGTTGCCTCAAAGTATAAGTAATTACCTTGCCATGTTGCATAAGGACACATCACAAACCTTCTCACGAAGTGTCACAATAACTAAAAACTCATCAGTACCCTCAGGTAAAGTCAACACTAGAGCGTTGGTGAGTCTATTTTTTTATTCCTGGAAACTCTTCTCAAAAGCCTCGACCACTTAAATGTGGATTTCTATTGAGTCAAAGTTGTTAATGGAGAAGCAATATATGAGAATCCGTCTAAAAATCTTCTATAATAACAGGCCAAGCCTAAAAATCTTCGTATATACATGGGACTCAGAGTTCTAATTGTTAACCGCATCAGTCTTCTTACGATCAACCTCATGCCTAGGCCTGACATTATATGACCGAAGAAAGCAACTGAACTGAGCAAAAACTCAGACTTTCTTAACTTAGTATACAATTTCTGGTGTTTAAGAACATGCAAAACTATCCTCAAATGCTCCGTCTGATCATCCTCACTCTCAGAATAGATCAAAATATTCTCAATAAATACGATTCTAAATGAATAAAGAATTTGTTTTCCAACTAAGAAACGGATTGTTAATCCTAGTGAGTGATATTTCACCATGGATTTAAAAGATTAACAAGTATTAAGGCTATGTCACTATATTTAGCACCACGAATTACAAAAAGAATTATATTTGAAATAGCCAATTCTGAAATATTTCAAGTTAAACGATAATTTTGGTGTTCTAGAAGATACCTTTGGAAATATAATTGAATTATCTTTCCAAAGCCGCTTCGTTTGCTTAATTTTGAATTCGGATGAGTGAGGGGTATTTTGGTCCTTTCCTTACCTAATCAGGTTTAATTCGTTTTTAGTCATATTTTAATGTGATAAGCCTTTTAGGTTTAATTTCATAATCCAAAAATACTATTAGGGTTTTAGTTGAGTGTTCAAGAAGAGGAAAGAAGAGAAAAGAAGAGAAACGAGGAAAAAATCAAGCGTTCGTCGAGATTCTTCCGTCTTGTTGCGGGATTTCGCATTGGGTCTAATGCCTAAGAGGTATGTAAGATTCCATATAGTTGGGTTAGTTCAGCCATATGCCAATCATGTTTTTTTTTTAGTGAAATTTCATGCTTAATGTTTAAATATTAGAGTTTTTGATGAGTTCTTGAAAGGTGTTCTTGAAGTTCATTTTAAATCTTGTTGCGTTGGAGTTTTGATTATTTTTTGAGATCAAATTGAGTAATTTTATTGCTTTCCAGTAAATTAGAGTGTAATTAAGTTAATTAACTGAATCCAAGTGATTGGGGAAGGAATCATTCAACTTTAGGCAATTTAAGGTGAGAAAACGAGCAAAAGTGCTGAGCAGAAACTGTGGGTTGGGGCCTGGAGTGGCAAGCTTTCCAGAATACTCCAAACCCATCTTTGTCCGTCAAGGGTTTGGTTTCCTTTCCAACCATAGCCCTAGGGTCGTCTGCCAAGTCTAGTTTGTCTCTGGTAGCTCCGTTTTAGTTATTTTGAAGTGCACATTCACTCCTCTTTAAGTCTCACTAATATAAGCTACTTCTAAACACCTAAAATCAGTACTAACATGATCATAACCTTGAATTCATAATTAAAATTCAAGGTATAGTTCAGATTTATGTTTTGAGAATTCTTTCACACATCCTAAAAATGTTTTTTTAGGAGTCTTCCACAACTTCTAGTAACTTGTTTCCACACTCAAGCAAGTGAGTATAAGAGTGAAGAGTATGTATTCATTAGTCTACAATATCATCTAGATCCTTCTTATCATGAATCCTAACTCTTGAATTCATAATTCAAATCCAAGTGAGATTTATGTCACTCCACGAGCTACCCCAGAGACGCGGACACGGAACCTAGGACCACAACTGATCCCAAGCTTACCCTGCTGGCATGATCATGAGCATACTAAACATAATAAACTTATGTGGAGGCTAAATCGTACATATAATGAAAATATGGGGCATAACCATATTCTATAACTGAGATATTTCAAACAATGAATTTAATACAAAAGAAATATTAACTCAATACTAAGCTGAATCTAACTATGTCTGAAAATAGCCTCTAAACTAGACAAGAAATACTGGGAAAAGCCAAGCAAAATCTAGCAAAAACTGAAACTAAATGACTAAAAACTGATATGAAACTCATTACTGTTGTCCTCGGAGAATGAGGACACACCATTGAATCTGCTGAACCGGAGATCGAGAAATCTATCTATGCGTGATCTAGATGGTGAGAACCTGAACTTACATCATGAGAAGATGATGCGTACGTATGCCTTAGTACTTGAAAGGTACTGAGAATGTAGGATAGAGTAAAGCTGAAATAAAACAGAACTGAACAATCACAAAAACAAGTATAGTAATCTGAACGTGACATGATAATTTCTGAGCTAACTTGATGCAATGACCAATTTATAACATGCTGAAAATGAATACGAAATATACTTATAAATGGGCAATGCAGAGAGTCTGACTGAACTGTGGAGCTACTAATAACCGATAATAAAACCACATGAGATAAATGTGGAGTCCGATGTATATGCCACATCGAGAGGACCCAATATACCCTGCCAAAGGTATAAAGGCATGCTGGCGTGTTCACTAAAGTGATTGCCAACAGAGGGGACTTACAACCTACATTGCTAGTAGTTCTGGATCTATTGGGTACTCTAACACCTAGTCCTACTCGGTATTATTCTACTCCTAATGCATTCTATTAAATAACTTATTATATATGAATTTCTATAAATACGTGATAGCTCGAAACTAAATATGCAAACTGACAATGCAACAATTAATCTGGTAACTATGCATTAATAACTGAGGCATGTATATTTGAAGTGTCTTAAATATATGACCTAGCATGTGTAATTCAAGAACTAAAAAAATATAAAGCTAGGGTTTTGAAATCCATGCGATAATCTCAGTAATAACATGATAATCTTATTTGGAACATATATTTAATAAATTCATGAATTTATATCAAATTTCTAGAAACCATAGGATTAATCATGATAAGAGAATCATGAATTGACTAAAACTAAGGACCCACTGGTTGAAAGGAACCCACTAATGAAATCCCACATACCTGGTGATGAAATCCACGGAAAATACTTAAGTTTCGGGGATGGAACTACGGGAGTTTGTGGCGTCTCTCTTGCTTCTAATTTTCTAGGTTTTGATTTAATGATTTGACTTGGATATGTTTGACTTGGAAAGGTCAAAAAGACCTTTGGGAAGGTTGATGTCGGGCCTCATGACGGACAACACTGACGATTCATCGTGCGTCCGACGCCCCGTCGTTGGGTCCATCGTGAGGGCCTGTTCGACAGGCCTTTACTAAAATGGGCATTACTTTTTACACAGAGGTCTGATTTTAGCAAAGTCGGTGGCTATGCAAAGATAATTCAATTATATATCCGTGGGTGGGTAAAGGGATATCTAATTAATTTTGTGCTAATATTTATGATCATTTTAAGTTGACCTAACTGTATTTCCACCGGCGGCTGCAGGTCCACCTACGAACATGCTAGTCATTCATAGCTCTAGTCAGAGAATGGTTGAAGGGAGTCTTGATCGACTGTCACGGACTACGAATCGTCGTTTTACCTACGGACCGTATGTCCGTTTGTCGTCCAAGACATAACCAATTTTTCTAGGCTAAAATTTTGGGGAGTTTCTGATCCCATCGACGGTTGTGCAGGACGGACCGTGGTTTAGGCTACGCTCCGTCGATGCCACCATTTGTAGCACCTGCAGATTTTTTGGTAAAATTATTTTTTTGTATATTTTTGCTACGAGGTGTTACATTATCTCCCCCTTGGTAACATTCGTCCTCGAATGAATACTAAAGTAGCTAAAATTGAGGGAGAGAGATGCAAACCCCACTACTAAACACTGAGAACTGAGATTTGACTGAATTGAGTTTTGAGTACATGCAATTACGCTAAAAATGGAAGTACAAAACTCTGACTGGAGTGGAATTGAAAGGAAAATGGTAAGGATACTTGGCTGTAATGGATGTTTCTCCTTCCCAAGTAGATCCCTCTACGGACAGACTCCTCAACAAAACCTTGACTAAAGCAACTTCTTTGTTTCTCGACCTTCTAACGTGACGGTCAAGATCTCAACTGATAAGTCCTCATTAGAAAGAGAATCTTTCACCGCCACACTCTCTAATTAGGCTTGGTCACCCACGCACTTCTTCAAGAGTGAGATGTTGAAGACCGGATGCACTGCTGCTAATTTTGCTGGCAACTCTAACTCATATGCCACCTTGCCAATCCTTTTCGAGATCTTGTAAGGGCCTACATATCTAGGACTGAGCTTTCCTTTCATTCCCAATCTCATCACCCCTTTCATAGGTGAGATATTCAGAAAAAAACCAATCATCAACTTGGAACTCTAGTTCCCTTCTCGTTACATCTGCATCAAATTTCTGACGACTTTGGGCTGTCTTATGTCTATCTCTAATGATTTGCACTTTCTCCATAGCATAAAGGACTAAATCTGGCTCTATCGAAGCTGCTTCAACTACTTCAAACCAACCAACAGGAGATCTACATTTACGCCCATATAAAGCCTCATAAGGGGCCATTTAAATGCTTGAATGGTAGCTATAGTTGTAGGCAAACTCAATTAGAGGAAGGTGATCATCCCAACTACCTTAGAAATCGATCACAAAATATCTCAACATATCCTCTAAGGTAAGAATGGTGCGCATTGCCTGCACATCTGTCTATGTATGAAATGTTGTACTAAGTTTAACTTTACTATGAAGACCATTTTGAAATGACTTCAAGAAATGAGAGGTAAACTGAGGAAATCTATCTGAGATGATAGACGAAGGAACCCCATGCAATCTCACAATTTCAGTAAGGTAAATCTGGGCATAGTATCTGCCGAATATGTAGTCTTGACCGCCAAAAAGCGAGAAGACTTAGTAATCCTATCAAATATCACCCAAATTGAGTCATGACGTTTGCGAGTACGAGGTAACCCTGTGATTAAATCCATATTTATCACATCCCAGTTCCAAGTAGGAATATTAATTTGCTATATCCATCTTCATGCTATTCCACCAATAGACTTCCCGCAGATCGCGGTACATCTTAGTGTCACCTGATGAATAGAGTACCTGGAGTTATGAGCTTCTGCAAGAATATGATGCCTCAACTCTCCCACATGAATAACACACAATCTACCTTGGTAGCGAAGTACACCATCTCCCCCTTGGGAAAAAACCTTCACTCTCTGATTGTTTATTGCACCCTTTAGTTCAATAAATATAAGATCACTCTCTTGATCTTCCTTAACCTCCACTACCAAAGGCAATTCTGCCCCATTCTGAACTGTTACAACACCGTCTGATTTGCTCATAAGGCGAACTGCCAAGCAAGCATGCCTGTGAACATCATTCACTAGCTCCTTTCTTTTTTCCTCAACATAGGCTACACTACCCATAGAAAATCTACTAAGAGCATCCTCTACTACATTCGCCTTTCAAGGATGCTAATGCACACTCATATCATAATCCTTAAGGAACTCAAGCCATCTCCCCTTGCAAAGATTCAACTCTTTCATGTTGAACACACACTGAAGGCTCTTATGATTTGTGAACACATCTAAATGAACACCATACAAGTAGTGTCTCCATATCTTGAGTGCAAACACCACTGCTGCAAGCTCGAGGTCATGAGTTGGATAGTTCTTCTCATGCACCTTAAGCTTTCTAGAGGCATAAGATATAACCTTATCTCTTTGCATCAACGCACAACCAAGGCCTTCCTTGGATGCATCGCAATAGATCACATTTCATCTGAACCCTCTGGTAGAGTCAAGACAGGAGCTGTAGTCAATCTAGTTTTAAATTTTCCGAAGATTTTCTCACAATCATCTGACCATTGGAACATGACCATCTTATGAGTCAACCTATTCAATGGTAAGGCTATGGATGAAAATCCTTCCACGAACAATCTGTAATAACCTACTAGACCTATGAAACTTCTGATATCTGTAGCAGAGGTAGGTTTGGGCCGTTGTTTCACTGCTTCTATCTTTTGTCAATCTACGCGGATCCCCTTGCTAGATAAAATGTTACCAAGGAAAGCAAGGCATTGCAGCCAAACATTTACTAAACTTAGCAAATAACTGGCGATCTTCGAGAGTCTGCAGAACAAGTCTCAAATGACTTGCATTGTCTTCCTCACTCCAAGAGTAAATGAGGATATCATCAATGAAAATGATAACGAACAAGTCTAAGTACTGTTTGAAAACTCTGTTCATCAAATTGATGAAGGCTTCAGGAGCATTGGTTAGTTCAAACGGCATAACTACAAACTCATAATGACCATACCGAGTTCCGAAGGCTGTTTTCGAAATGTCACTATCTCTGACTCTGAGCTGAGGATAACCCAATCGGACGTCTATCTTTGAGAAATGACTAGCACCCTCAAGTTGGTCAAACGAGTAATCAACTGTCTATAGTCCTTGCACATTCTGAGAGAACCTTCGTTCTTCTTTACGAACAACACTGGTGCACCCCATGGTGAAATACTAGGTCTGATGAAACCCTTATCTAGAAGGTCTTTAAACTGCTCTTTCAATTCCTTAAGCTCTGCTGGATCCATTTTGTAAGGAGGAATAGAAATAGGCTGGGTATCTTGAAAGAGATCAATTCCATAGTCGATTTCGATTTCGGGAGGAACCTTAGATTTAGAAATACTCTTGGAAATTCATACACTACTAGAACTGACTCAAGATATGGGGTTTCAAGGATAGAATCCTTATCTTGAACTAGATGATAAAGATGACCCTTAGATATCATCTTTCTAGCCTTAAGGTAAGAATTAAATCGACCCATAGGCGCTAGGCTACTACCCTTCAATTCTAATATTGGTTCGTCTGGAAACTGAAAACGAACAATCATAATTTTACAATCGACTGAGGCATAACATGAGTGTAACCAATCCATTCCTAGAATGAAATCAAAGTATGCCATTTTTAACTCTACTAGATCGGGTGAGGTGACTTTCTGAGAGACTATGACAGGGCAATTTCTGTATACTCGTCTAGCTATAATCGGCTCACTAACTGGAGTAGAGACTGAGAAGGGTTCTGAGAGTGTTTGGGGACTGACACTGATTTGGAGTGATATACTAATTTACAATAGACAAAGTTGTGTCTGTTGTCGTTCCACTGAGTGAATCCTATGTGAGTCAGATCGTTGAGTTTGTAGGATGCCAAACTCATCTATCACTACAAGTTCCTAACATCACACCAAATATATATTTGACCTCATCAATGAACTTATGTGGGTCCTTACAAAATTGCGACCCTAAAAACATTGGTGGATTCATTAAAACAAAATCCCAAACTCTGGCTGCCACTAATTGGTCATTTCTAGTAGCAGGAACTAGAACCTGCAAATTGTTCTAATTTGTCATACTCTGAGCCAAAAGCTAAATTGGCGTTCTGAGACATTGTATTTGAACTTCCTTATCTGGTACTAGATGAACTGTGTTAGCAATGTGTGTATTAGAAGTCCATGCATAAGATCTTAGAGAAGGCTTAATCTGAAACATAGAACATCAAGCTAGTGTGGAATAATATAATACCTCAAGCATTATAAGAGTAACAAGAAAGTGAAGTTTTTCCTAAAACACTTTATAGCCTCCCGAACATTAGATGTGGTGCATTTCACACCCATGAAAAGTACTCTACTTAGTGCGGCTTTTGCAGACATCTTAGTACTCTTGAACCTAGTGTTGTGATACCAAGTTTTGTCAGGCATCTAGCTACCCTCGAGACGCGGACACAGAACCTAGGAACACAAGTGATTCAAGCTAACCCTGCTGGCATGATCATGAGTATACTAAAGATAATAAACTATTGCGGAAGCTAAATCATACTTAAAATGAAAAGATGGGGAATATCCATATTCTATAACTGATATATTTAAAACAATGAGTTTAATACAAAAGAAATATTAACTCTATACTAAGCTGAATCTAACTATGTCTGAAAAATAGCCTCTAAACTAGACTTCAAATACTGGGACAAGCCCCAGCTAAATCTAGCAAAAACTGAAACTAAATGACTAAAGACTGAAATGAAACTCATGACTGTTGTCCTTGGAGAATGAGGACTCACCACTGAATCTGCTGAACTGGAGATCGTGAAATTGATCTATGCGTGATCTGGATGCTGAGAACCTGAACCTACATCACGAGAAGATGTAGAGCACGTATGCGTCAATACTTGAAAGGTACTGAGCATGTTGGATAGAGTAAAGCTGAAATAAAACATAACTAAACGAACACAAAAACAAATAGAATAATCTGAATGTGATGTGCTGATTTCTGAGCTTACAGGATGCAATGACCAATTTATAACATGCTGAAATGGAATACTGAATATATTTATAAATGGTCAATGCAGAGAGTCTGACTGAACTGTGGGAGCTAGTAATAATCGATAATAAAACCACATGAGCTAAATGCGGAGTATAATGTATACGGCCAATCGAAAGGACCCAATATGCCATTCCAAAGGTATTAAGGCATGGTGGCGTGATCACTAAATGGATTGCCCAAAGAGGGAACTTACAACCTACATGGCTAGTAGTTATGGGACTATTGTGTACGCTAAACACTAGTCCAACTAGGTATTATGCCACTCTCAATGAATTCTTTAAATTAACTGATTATATCTGAATTTCTGTAAATACTGTATAGCTCAAAAGTGAACATGCAAACTGAGAATGCAACAATTAATCTGGTAATTATGCATTTATAACTGAAGCATGTATATCTAGGTGTCTGAATTATATGACCTAGAATGTGTAATTCAAGAACTAAAAAAATACAAAGCTAGGGTTTGGAAATTCATGCAATAATCTGAATAATAACATGATAATCTGATTTGGTTCATATATTCAATAAATTCATGAAGTTAGATCAAATTTCTAGAAACCCTAGATTTAATCATGATAAGGACCCAATGGGTGAAAGGAACCTTCTAGTGAAATCCCACATACCTAGTGATGAAATCCACTGAAAAATACTTATGTTTCTGGGCTGGAACTACTGGAGCTTGTGGCGTTCTTGAGCTTTTTTCTTCTCTCTTACTTCTAATTTTTTATGTTTTGATTTAATGATTTGACTTCGATATGTTTTAATTATTTGTGTAGGCTTAAACTGACTAAAATCTGATGATTTAGTGTCAAAACGATGTAATTTATGGTTTAAACGGAGTGGGAAAGGTCAAAAAACTCTTGATAAGGTTGCTGATGGGCCGACGATGGCCAGGACTGATGGTTCATCATTCGCCGGACGCCCCGTCGTTGTGTCCGTCGTGAGGGCCTGTTTGATAGGCCTTTACTAAAATGGGCATAACTTTTTACTTAGAGGTCTTATTTTAGAAAGGTCGGTTGCTATGGAAAGATACTTCAATTATATATATGTGGGTAGGTCATGGGAGACCTAATTCATTTTGTACTAAGTGTTATGATCATTTTAAGTTGACCTAACTGCATTTCACCTAAATTGGCTGCAAATTTTCAACCTACAGACCGTAGGTCCACCTACAAACCATGCTTCATCCATAGCTCTTGTCAGAGAGTGGTTGAAGGGAGTCTTAATCGACGGTCACGGACTACCGACCGTCGTTTGACCTACGGACTATATGTCCGTCCGTCGTCCAAGACTTAACCAATTTTTCTAAGCTGAAATTTTAGGGAGTTTCTGGTCCCATCGACGGTTGTATAGAACGGACCGTGGTTTATCTACGGTCCGTCGATGCCACCGTTGGTAGCACCTCCAGATTTTTTTGAAAAACTAATTTTTGGTCTATTTTGGCTACGAGGTGTTACAAGTTAAAAGTAGAGGTCAAGAAAGGATTTAAGTTAAATCTTGAATCTTTACTATTAAGATTGAGCTAAGATTTGAGGTAGTAAGTAAGACAACGAGAATAGTTATATACATGCGTTCCATCTAGTTACTTAGACCTTCGAGTCACGTCATATATGCCCATAACTTGCGTATGAGTTTCATAAATTGATTGTCATTGAGAGTAGTAGTATCACCATGTTCTAAGTCATGAGTATTGAGTTCTGATACATATATTGAGTTAAAAAGTACCTACTAGTTCCTGAGTTGCGCATTTCATGCTCATAATTTCACATGAACTCTCCAAGTTAAAAATCATGAAATTATCCATAAACATGAGATCATGGTCCTTAAATCCATACCTCAATTCAAGGAAAGTTACGATCAAAGTCAATGAAGCTAAGAGACAAGTCTAGAAGTTGAGAAAAAAGTCAAGTAATGTTATAGAGTTTTCTAGAGTTTTTCACAAACGTTTCACTTCGTATTAAAAGATTTAAAGTTCACGTCAAGCAAGAGAAATGAGTTGAGTTCATTTCTTAAAAGTTACAGGGGAACTAATTATTCCCTAATAGTTATGTTTTCAAGTAAGAAAAGAGTATCAAGTTAGTTCAGTTCTCAAGAGTTATAAGGTAAATAAGTAATCCCTAAGAGTTTAATCAAAATGTTTTCAAACTTTTGATAAATAAAGGAATCTAGACTTCAAAAGAACCTATGGCTTGTTTGAGTAAAACTAAGAGCAAATTATGATTCCAAGAGAGATTTTTAAAGCTAAGTGTTGAGCACTAATCTCAAATCAAAGAATCAGTATAATTTTAGACGTAAGATCTAGTATATTTTTGGGAGTAATATTAGATGAACCTTTTTTGCAGTTTACTAGTGTATCCATTAGGCAGTTCAAATCTTGTATCTTTTACCGGGTACAATATGCGCTGGAAGCACGGGGGTATATTGTTATATAATCATTTAAGGTCTTAAAATATGGTTTTCGGTTATAGAAACTCCTACAATATTAGTTACATGGTTCCTCAAGGGGTTCTACTTAGTATAAATGAGGGTATGAGATTTCACTCATGCATTGCACTGGTAAGCTTTTAGAGGGAGCATGATATATATTTTATGATATTATTATCATGAGTTAACATCATGTTTTAAAACAAATTTTATTTATATTGGACTTGTTTTAAACTTCGTTATATTAAAATGAGTTCAGTTAAGTATCATGAGTTGAGTAATTTAAATTGAGTATCCTTAGTCAAGTATCACAGCTTTGAGTTCAGTATTTAATCTCTATGTTTAGTATCTTCTTCTTTAGTATTCATTGGGTTTTAAGTTTGAGAATAGGTAAGTATGTTTCCATATTTTAATTGAAGTATCAATCTTATGTTATGCTTTAGAATACATGCTCATACATTCCACTAACTGAGTCAATTGGCCTGTATCAGGATGTAGACAAAGGTATTCAAGATCATTAACAAGAGCTTTGTTGATACATTTGAGATTCGATTTAGCTATGGTGAGCCTCCTTGATTCTGGCGGAATTCATTTATTTTATGCTTAGTTAGGAGGTCGTGGATCCTGTCTTGACTTCCTTCATTATTAGTTCGAGCCTTTGTAAATAGATAGTCAGTTTAGTTATGAAGTCTGTATTTTGCATTTATTTTACTAAATGTTTTCAAGACTAAAGTTGTGTATTTAATGGCTAGTTTAATATATTAGTTTTATTCCAAATTGTTCAATTGAGTTGAAGTCTATTAAAGTAAAGTTTATTGAAACTTATTTCAGTATTAATCCTTGTATGCATAAGTAAGGCTTCCACTCATAATTAGTCACGATGAGGGTTTTTGGGGAGCAGTAATGGTTCTTGAGTGTCAGCCATGTCCAGGGTGTAGGCTCGGTTCATGACAGGCATTTCCTGAACACCGTATTCATAAGATCAATAAAACTTGTCTGGGCATTCGTTATACAAAAAGACATTACTAAGAATTCAAAGTTACCATATCTAGTACGAATGGTTGTTTTAGGATTATCAACATCCCACCCCATGTTGGTTATAGCACGAACCTAAGTCAATCTTCGGAAAAAAACTTGCCTCTTGGAATTGGTCAAATAAATCATTAATTCTAGGAAGCATGTATTTATTCTTTATAGTGACCTTATTCATTTAGCGGTAATCAATGCACATACCAAGTAACCCATCCTTGTTTTTCACAAATAGTACCGGTGCACCCCATGGAGATATGATAGGTTGAATAAAACCCTTTTATAACAATTTTTTGAGTTGTGCTTTTAAATCTTTCATTCGTTCGAGGCCATTCGGTAATGAGGAATAGATATTGGTTCTGTATCTGGTATAAGATCAATGCGGAAGTCTATTTACCGTTCTGGAGGAATGCCTAGCATGTCATTAGGAAAAACCTCAAGAAACTCCCACACTATTTGGACCGACTCTAAAGGAAGAGTATCGGACTCAACGTCCTTGACACATACAATATAATAAATACAACCCTTAGAAATCATTTTGCTAAAATGTCCTCAAGGAATTGAATATTCCCCTTTCCATTCAAAAACGGTCTCATGCGGAAACTGAAACTTTACTACCCAAGTCCTACAATCAATGGAAGCAAAACAAGAATGCAATCAATCTATCCCCAAATGACATCAAAATCCAACATGTCTAACTCTACCAAATCAATTCGAGTAACTTTATGAAGTAAAGAAATAGGATAATTTTGTAGACTCTTTTTGTAACAATTGAGTCACCAACTAGGCTAGACACTGACAAGTATTCTATTAGAGTTTCGGGGAGTACATCAACTTTCATAGATAACAAAGGTGTAGCAAAAGATAAAGTAGCACCAGGGTCTAATAATGCATAAATATCAATAGATAACACTTGTAACATACTAGTAACAAAATTCGGGGATCCCTCATGATAACTTTGGGATTGAAGAGCATAAACTATCTCTTCTTCGGAACATCAAAATTAGAACTTCTTGGGGGGATCGATTACCTTCACTTTTGTTAGACGAACAAGTTTGGCAATCTTTTAGTTCATGGACACCCTTACTGAATCTATAGCACACACCCATACTGACAAGACATTAACGTTCATACTTCCTACTACATTTTACACATGTAGGACTCTCGACATAAGAACCACCTCCACTTGCACCTTGTGGCTTAAGAGTAGGTACCCTTTATTTGTTAGTATTAGATGTCTTGGTGCTACCTTGATTATAAAACCTCTTCTTGAACTTTGGTTTGCCTTGAACCTCAAGTTTGCTTTTAGATGAATTGGTATCCTCTACTCTTGTCCTCTTCTGTTCTCTACCAACCTGCCTATGCATTTCTTCCTCAATATGTTGGGCATGAACCATAAGGCGTGAAATGTTCATTATTGGAAGAGAATAGTCAATGGACACTCGCTTACCACCGAGGAAGATACCACCATGACATATTTATTCTTACTGGCCTATGAGTCTTCCACTAAGGTTAAGGCATACTTAGATAATTGAGTGAACTTACGCCCGTACTCTTTCACACTCATACATCCTTGCCGAAGGCTGAAGAATTTATGAATCTTCCTTTCCCTTAACACTATTTGAAAAACCCTGTCAAGGAAAGACAACTTGAACATTTCCCAATCAATCGAGACCTCTCCCACAGTTATTTCCTCTTTCCACTATTTATAGCAAACCTGATCTACGTCCTTCAACCGGTAGGAAGTCAAATACTTTTCAAGATTAGTCCGTCCCATAGAATCAAGCACCTCCCACACTTAATCTATAAAGCCTTGTGAATCCTCATCCAATTTGGAGCAATAAAAGGTAGGGGGATCCGTTTTAGTGAAATCCTTTATCCTTGAAGCGGTTGTGCTAGCATTCTGATTTGGTTGAACGGTTGCTTCTCTACAGACTTGATCCGTCAAAGCCTGAATCAGGGCCTGGAGAACCATATTAGTCTCCATATTAGTCATATCTCTTGCTCCAACATGCACTTGAGGATTTCGAGGAGCATGGGGAAGATTCCCCTTATATACATTTTATTCTTGTCCTCTCTTTGCATTACCTCTCCTTGAATTTATTTCCTATAATCGTAATAAAGATGTTAGAAAGAAGGTTGTAGAGTTAAGTATTTAACCAGGAATACAGAGTGATGAAAGAAGGTAAAAACTCTTAAACATCTTATAGCCTCGTGCTCATAAGTGTGGAGCGCTTAACTCATAAACAAGACTCTATTGGATGAGGTTTCATAAGACCTCAATCCTAAATATTATTTCAAAAATCTAATGCTTTATACCAAGTCTGTTACGATTCACGGCTACCCCCTAGATGTAGCATGGCAATGTTAACCCCAAAGGGATCGAATACAATTTCTTAGCGTAATCATACACATAATATTATAAGAAATAATGCGTAAAATTAAAATTATTCAAACAAAAGTCATACTTCAAATGTCATCAACAATGATTTATGAATTGCTAGGCTAGTCTCACTGAAACCATCTAAACATAAGAGTACGAAATTAGGGACTCAACCCTTTTACATCGATGAAAGTCATAAAAAATAAAGTACGTCTAAAACTGAGAAAAAATAACAATTTAGTTCTCAAAATGGAGGACTCACCAAAACCTAGGGAATTTTTCACCCAAGCTTTACTTTGAAGAAGAAAGCTTTGCTTTGAAGAAGAAGGACTCACCTAAGCATTCCTTGAAGCAACATATTTATTACCATAATGACAAAGCTTACCTCACTCCATAATCATGATTGAGGAATTGTAAAAGTGCATGAAAGTCATCTATTCATATCATATCATACCATAAGGAAACCATTCTACAACATCCTTATAAGTCCTCATGTGCAATGTATAAGTGATGTCTCATACCCTCACTCCTACCAAGTAAGCCCATTAAGAAGTCATATTATAATTTCTATCATTTTCATTATCTTATTATTATTAGGGAATATTATCACTAACCTACATAGACCATGTGAGTTTACATGGAATTCGGTGTCATATAACCCCACACCGAAAGACGACGTTCTTACTTGCCGAAGGTAGAACTAATCATATTTATCTTCTAAGTGGATCCACTAGGAAATTCCTATGTTCGGCACACACTTTATGGGATAGGGATATATCTACCTAAAACCCAACCTATTACATTAGCGGAGGAGCTTCAATCTAATGAGTTTACTTTAGATGACCAAAACTATTGCATTAGCAGAGGGGACTTTTCTTCATTATCCATATCAACTATGTACTAAGCACTTCTTCCCAATTATACATAATTAGTATGGAATTGTATCTACATGTCTGAAGGTATACTTAACCCTATTCATTTAAGTGAGAACTATTGTTCACCTTAGAATAATTATTTTAGAGTGAATATCTTTCACCTCATTATTCGTAGTGTTTTCATGAGACCTACTCATTCAATCAACATAACAACATCAACATCATCCTAGACTATTCATACATAAAAATGAGTAAGTATAGGTCAAATTAGTCCTCCAATAACACCTAAATTCACATAATAGTCATAGGATTCCTCACTTCTTAAATGAGTTCACAAGTTCATCAATAACTACCAACAACCACAAATAATCCCTCACACTTTAACCCTTACAAGGTCATTAATCAAGTCTCACACCCACATTTTTTATATACTATCATCATCATGAATAAGCAATAAACAATAATGATCACATTGCATCAATAACTTCCTTAAAATTCATAAAATTTGGGTCATTCGGTAGTTCACGGGTTCATGAGAGTTTTACTATAAAGACACCATTAATACTTCAAACCATTCATAATATACATGAAAAAAACAAAATGAAAATGTTTTTAGAAAGAACCCATGGCAAGAAAGATAATCGTAATTTGAATCTTAAACCCGTTTTCGAAAATTAATGTAGAAGGGCTTCAGTGAGGAAAGTATTCCATGAATTAAGATGTTACACCAGGAGCCTACACCCTGGACGTGGCCGGCACCCAACTACCATTGCTGGCCATGAGCGTACCCTTGGCCTGACTTACTTACTCAATGAAAGACTCAACTCAAATCAATCAATAAAATGAAGTATGGTTAAGAGAAATACTTAATATGATAGTCTGGCCAAAATTGCACTTAAGTCTCTACTCATAAACATGTGAAATTAGAAGGTAAAAGAGATTTCAAAACTGAACTACAAAATGTCTATGAACCCTTTAAACCGACTGAGATTGATGTTTTGAAAAAACCCAGAACATCCTAATGAAGTAAACTAGTAAAGCAAATGAAAAGGATGTCCTTTGGAATGCAAGGATGTTCACCACTAACTTTGGAGTTCAATTTGGATCAACGAAGCATTGTGTGCTGATCCTCTTTTTACCTGCGTATGCATCGTAAAACGATGCAGGCCAAGTGGCATCAGTACATTTAATGTACGAGTATGCGAGTTGGAATGCTAAACACAACTATAATGCTTGAAAGGAGTAAGAATGAACTTACTTGGTTCTGCTCAACTTATGAAATAACAACTCAATATAAAGCAGTAAGGACACATGCGATATAAAGAAAACATTTAAAATAGTGTACACACTTAGTTCATTGAAGATAAACAATAATAAGATGGGGGAGAAATGGGACCTCCATGTGACCCTAGCGTTCTGATAGGCGGGGGGCTCCTGATCCTAACGGATAGAGGCTGTCCTGAGGGCCCCTAGTTGGCGCGCTGCCCCTGGGCCTGTCAGATGAGTTTTCCAACATTTTTTCTTCAAAATTCAAATCTAAACCCCACTAACTTCCATGGATATTCCCCCTAATTCTTTGAATCATTAATATACTCGATACCCAATAGTTTAGACTCATAAAATAGCCCAGAAATATGAACTAAAAAACTAAGGTATGCTACAATATAACCAACAAGAATTCAACCATTGTTCATAAAGAACTTCCATATTCATAAATTAGTCTACACTTAGATTTTTGAACTTAATCAAATTGGGTGTGGGTGGAAGAACTGAACAATAAAAGATCTCACATACCCGAAACTAATCATCCACGACGAAACTCTTTCAACGATCTTGGTGAAATCTTTGTCTTTTTTCCTTTCTCCTTCTTCTCTTCTCTTTTCTCCCAAGACCTAAGCGTATATCAATATTCTAAAAATTGACTTAAGGATTAACTTTTCCCTTAATAAACCCTAAACACATATTAGGAATTAGTAGGGTTAAAAGACTACTTTACCGTTACTAATATCCGGATTGGATTCTCCTAAATCCAATAGTCCAACTTCTGAAAAGCATATCTCACTCATATGATATCAACATCCGAAAGGCATATCTCAAGGGATTTCTAACCATATAAAGAACTAACCCTAAATCCTCCTGATGTGGGAGTGATGGCCGTTTGGAAATGACTAAAACATAACTTTTACACTAGGGAAATGTTCCAGATTTACCTATTTATTCTTGGTTTCTTAGATTATTATTAGTTGTTTCAAGTTACAAAATGTTGCACAAGTTTACCATACCTTTAGTTGAAGTTTTCCATAAAATTGGAGTGAAAACTTCAAGCTTGAACCCTAATATTCAAGTTCTTGGTGTTTTTCAATAGATGAACTCTAGAGAGATAAATATTGGAGAGGAGAGGATTTGATTTTTAGAAGTGGCTGTTTGTGAAAATAATTTATTTTTGGTGTATTATAAAATAAAAATACCTTTTATCATTATTTAGAAATAATATAAAATGTACTCCCTTATTAAATAAACTTAAAAATAATATTTACAAAAATGTCCCTTACCCACAAGGACTTGCGAAATAAAACAAGGCAAAGTCCAAGAAAGCATTTCAAGGCCCTTGAATTTATGTCCCTTCCTTGAACCCTCCCTTAAACATATACTAAGCCAAATAGTTGGACATTTTTATATCTACAATTTATACATAAACTTTTAAGGTTTATACGTTAGACTCAAGTTTCACATATAAATTTTATGCGTGTTACATAAACATGATATGTGAAAAATTAAAATAAATAAATTATCAAAAATTAAATAAAATATTATTTTTTAAACGTACTAAATAAAAACAAGGCAAAAACAATTGTTTGGTTAATTACTGATTTCACTTCATTTCAAAGACTAATCAATTGACATAACTTGTGTAATCATTTGATATCATTCATAATTTGTTAGTTCGGTGCCAATTTAAAGCTAGAAATGAACAACTTTTTGAACATGTCATCAAATTTCGAGAAAAGATTCAATTATGTCACCTATCAAAAGTTGGTGAAATGGTCTAATGTACCCTTACATTTGTATGTGTATTCAAAAGCCTCCTACATAACATTTTGTTAGCTAAACCCTTAAACTCATTAAAAATATATATATTATAAACTCTTTTCTGATATGATATTTCTACATGTAATCAAACCTCTTATACATGTAATTTCATATGATTTTTTAGTGACATGTAAGAAATTAAATATTCAAAAATAATAAAAAATCAAATATCTTATTTTTGTAAGTTTTGAGTTTTTTTAAATATCCATGGTGTTCAATCTTCATGTATGTTTAAAATTTCAGCACCAATTCATCTCAAATAGACGAAATTCTTTATTTGACTTGATCAAATTTAAACTTCATTCCACTAACACAAATATATATCTAGCCCCAATCACAAATTTGTATTTATTTCACAAATATACAAGACTCATTTATTGTTCTTCAAGCTTCTCAATGGTGTTTTTTCCTTATTTGATACTCCCGCTATCCTATTTACTTGTCCATTTTTTACTTTACACACCTATAAAAAATAATTTTCATTGTGGGTTTACTATTAATGGATAGAATTTCAAACTAATTTGCACATTAAAGAGGATCTACTTTTTTTAAAAAGCATTAACTCTCTAAATTAATTGAAGAAATAATAGGTAATTTTTTTTTTATTTTGCAAAAAAAGTAAGTTAAATAGGACAAATAAAAAGTCTAAATTGAAAAAATAGAAACTAATAGAGGGAGTAATAAAAAAATTAATAATAACACTAACTCAATAAATTAATTAAGTGGAGAACGAAAAAAAAATTGAAATTTCATATTACTAAATTATAGAATGGAGAAGGGCCTAAAATGCCCTCCAAGTATTTGAATTGGTATAAAATTACCATTCATCGACCTTTCGGCCTTAAAATACCCTTGGCATCCATCGTTTAGCGCAAAAATATCCTCGATGTTAATCATTTGGATCATATTTGCCGTAATTTTTATTACTTACCTTAAATTAAAATTATTAAATATTTATTTATTATGTTTCTTATTTTGATTGGTTCAAATTAAAATACTACGTAAATAAATAATAAATCATATTTTAAAAAACTTACTTTTTTATCAAACCACATATGATTCATATTTTGACCCGATTTACTTGAAAATAATATTTAAAAATAATTGATTTCAAATATCTTCCTATTGACCTATTTTATATCAATCCCAATTGAATATATTGTAACACATTTCATAAGTGGAGATCCAACTAAATTTCATACTATCCCCGACAGATTGTCCATCAAAAAACTGATTATATTTATTAATATAAAATTTCCTATCAGTTATCCAAATGTTTTGTTCATTTTTTTAATCTCTTATCTTAATTGGAACTCATACTTTAAATGAACACACACATGCGCGCGCGCGCACACACACACACAATTTGTATTATTGTTATGGTAAGATGAGGGTAAGGATCATAGAAATGATTATTTTATTCTTTTATTTCAAATTTTAGATATACACAAAATAAAAATACAATATTCGTATATATTTTCTTAAATATGTCATTTTTTTATTGAAATAATCATTTCTACATGAATGTATTGTTATTTTCCTCCTTTTCTCTCTCTTGTTTTGCATAAATGCAAAAAAAATTTCAAATGATGCACAAGATCCAAATAGAAAATTTTTCAAAGAAATACGGTGTGAAGGGCTAGGTGTGAGGGGGCGGGGGCGGGGAGTAGTGTAGATAGTAGATGCCAAAACTTTTTTTGAAGTTTTTAATTTACTATGGAATTCAAAATCAATCATGTGAGCTTATTTTGGCCTAAAATTCCCTTATATTGTAGAATTTGGTACAAAATTTATTGTTACAACGAAATTTTACATAGTGGGACTTAGTCCCGCTGTGACGACATGATCCTTAAATTTTTGCGGTGGCATTCCTTTAGTTAAAGGATCAGCTAACATTACTTCAGTGCTAACATGTTCAATGACCACTTTCTTGTCTTTACCACGTTCTCTTATGGCTAATTGCTAGATATTTGATGACGATATGTTTGCTTTAACTACCACTTTTATTGTTCTTATCCATAATACAACAACTGAATTGTCACAATGTAACCTTAATGGCTTAGATATAGAGTCGATAGTTCTAAGTCCAGAAATAAAACTCTTTAACCATACAGCATGTGAGGTTTCCTCAAAACAAGGCACAAACTAAGTCTCCATATTGTAAGTAGTAACTACAGTTTGTTTGGCACTTCTCCAAGCTATAGCTCAACCAGTTAACATAAGTGTGTATCCTGAAGTTGATTTTCATGAACCAACATAGCCAGCAAAGTGTGAATCAGAGTAGCCGATGACTTCCAAATAATCTGATCGTTTATACATAAGCATGTAGTCTTTTCTTCCTTGAAGATACCTTAAGACTTTCTTTGCAGCTCTCCAGTGGTCAAGACCTGAATTACTTTGACATCTTTATAACATTCCAACAACAAATGATATGTCAGGTCTTGCACAAATCTGAGCTTTCATCAAGCTTCTAACAGGAGAAGTGTAAGGTATGTTCTTCATTTGTTCCCTCTCAAGATCGTTTTCGGACAATGATTCAAATAGAACTTGTCACCTTTCACGATAGGAGCTACACTTGGTGAACAATCTTTCAATCAAACCCTCTCTATGATTTTAATGATATAGGATTCTTGAGATAAACATAAGGTACCTTGATGTTTGTCTCGATGAATCTTAAAACCAATCATGTCTTTCATATCAAAACTTTTAGGTAGAAATTATTTCACCTCATGTATCATTTCCTTATCATTGGATGCAAGTAAGATATCATCAACGTATAGGACTAAGAATCATATTTTACTCCCACTATATACATTGATCCATAATGTTCTCAACAAGTTGAATGAAGAGATAACATTATGAAATTTCAAATACCATTAATGGGAATCTTGTTTTAGTCCATAGATAAATTTCTTTAACTTCCATACCAAGTGCTCACCATCACTAGAGGGGGATCTTTCAGGTTGTCTCATGTAAATCTCTTCCTCTAGATCACCATTGAAAAAATGTGGTTTTCACATCCATCTGTTGTAATTCTAAGTCAAGTGTGCTACTAATGCCAGAATTATGCACACGGAATCCTTTTTAGACATAGGAGAAAGTTTCATTGTGTAATTGATTCCTTCCTTTTGAGTGAATCATTTAGCAATGAGTCCTTATTAATATCTTTATATGTTGCATGATGAGTCCTTTTTAGCCTTAAAAACACATTTACATCTAATGGCTTTAACACCATTAAGAAAATTGACAAGATCCCAAACCTCGTTATTTTCCTAGAATTCATCTTTTTTGAATTACTGGCTTATGAAAATGACTCAGGATTATTTTCAACTCAAATATCGGATTCTTTCAAATATCAAACAGTACCTAGGGATTGATCATTTTCTTTCTCTAGCAGATCTTCTCAAAGTTGCACCAACATTTTTCTGTGGATCATGTTGTTCAACTTGTTGTTCACCAATTTAAGGAATTACTTGAACAACTTGATCTATATGCATATTGGTTGCTCAACAGTCAATTGAACTTGAGGGGGTAATATGTACAACAATCGATTTTTTAATTAAAGAGGAAGGTTGATGATCTCTTATAGAAATTGTATTACGAACTTGATCAGTCCAAGTAATTAAGTCATTTTCAAGAAATTTTACATTTCTTGATTCCACTATCCTAATACTGTTAGATAGATAGTAGAATATGTATCCTTTTGACCTTTCGGCATATACAATCAATTATGCACAAATGGTCCTAAGATCCTGTTTCTTTTCTTCTGGGTTGTAAATTCTAACTTCATATGGTCGTCCCCATACATTTATATGTGTTAAAATAGGTTTCCAACCTTTGAATAACTCAAAAGGTGTCTTTGGTAAAGACTTTGTTCGAACTTGGTTTAATATATACGTTGTTGTCGTAGGAGAGTCAACCCATAAGAACTTAGGTATCCTAGAGCTACTTAACATACTATGCAGCATGTCCAACAATGTTTTGTTTGTTCTTTCTGCTACACCATTCTGATCTGCAGAACCATGCATAGTATTTTGGGCAACAATCCCATTTTGTTGAAGAAACTTCACAAACGAACCTTGTGCTTGTCCATATTTTGTACATCTATCGTGACACTCACCACATTTATCTGTTCTCACAATCTTAATCCTTAAAACTTTAAAGCCTTCTAATTCTTTGCTCTTATTATGAAGCATGTAGAGATATGCATATCGTGAGTAATCATCTATAAAAGTGATAAAGTATTTCTGACCATATGCGTCCATGTTTAAACAACATATATCTGAATGTATAATTTCTAATACGGTTGAACTCCTCTTGGCACCTTTCTTGGACTTGTTGGTTGATACACTCAAACTTACTTCTCAAATAAGAATTGAAGCGGTCGTATCAAGTAAAGAATCCAACTAATGAGGTTGGGATCGTTTCCACGAGGAAAATAGTTCAGACTTAACTTCAATCTATTATTACTATTATTTAGTCAACTATTTCCTTAGAATACAAAAGACATTAAAAGGGGGGTTTTTATTTCTAAATTAATAAACATAACTAACTAAATTAAAGTAACCAACTAACAGAATCAAACCTTGGAGTTTAATCAATTAATAAAAGTAACTAGGGTTTAAGTGTTCCCCACAAGTTCCTAACATGATAATTCTAACTAAAACAATTATTTCCTAGTATCTTGCATGCAAAGTGATAAGTTATGTATTTCTAAATCCTTGGTTCGGTATCTAAAAAATTTCACTCCGCACCTTGGTCCGGCTACATGTGTTGCTATACTAACCATTACCTTTACCTCATATTAAGCATTGTATTCGATATTTGACTAAGTTATTACCTCGTACCAATCAATACTAGCCTATTAGATAGTACACACTAAATATATGTTGATAATTGTTTTCCTATTATCTACCTCCTTGGTCCGAAAAGTAGTATTAAGGTGAGTTTTAACGTTGGCCATCCGTTAAAAAGACTTCTTAGCGAAAGAATTATCAATACATGCAAGGCACTATTCTAGAATTATTATTTTAGTTAGATTTTACCTCATTATTCACCCATGGTTCCCATAACCCTAGTTATGCAGTTTAGTTACCCATAGTCAAAATCACAATATTCATATATTTAATATAAGAATTCATGCATTTACTTCAATGAGAAAGAATAAAATCCAGATGTTAACTTGATTAATCAACAAATGCACCAATAATCAATTCCAGAAAAAGTGTATCAATTACTGAAATTAATCGAGGACTAAAATCTATCACAAATTATAACAATCACAAAGTGTACTAACAAAGAGTCTAACATAAGAGAATCTAAACCACAAAACGAGTTTTTTTCGAACTATTTATATAAAAAACTAATAAAAGGACTCTAATTGCTGAAAATCTGTCAAAATGCGGCTGGATCGATGGTCCTCATGACGAGCCGTCGTTGTCACGACGGGTCGTTATAGCCTCTGTCATCCTATACTTTACAAATTTTCTGTTGCTTTTTTCATTACCCTCGACGAACAGGTATGATGGACCGTTTCAAGCACGATGGTCCGTCGAGGGTCTCCGTTCCATAACACTTTAACTTCTTGGAATTTTGGTACTAGTACTACTTCTTTGATCATCACTACGAACAAGCAGGACAGACCGTCAAGGCTATGACGGTTCGTCATAAACTTCGTAATGCAATACTTAGGTCAGACTTCCCCATCTTTGTTCAGCAGCTTCACTACGATGCCACCTACGGGCCGTCACAAGCTCGACTGACCGTCACAGGTCCCGTAGGTGCTAACATTTCTGCATTTCATGCCCAAAAACATCCGCGTTTATCTTTAGACAGATTTCCTGCAAATAAAGAGAAACTTACATATAAATCAATACAAAAAGGCCTTTGGTAAAACACTATACTTAAGGAAAAAGCATTAAAAATACCGTAAAAACCACGGTATATCAACACCCTCAATTTAAATTCGTTGTTTGTCCTCAAGAGACGCACTATGACTCACTACAAAATCTTTGTACAATAGTATCCATGTTTTAGATTTTGCAATCATTTGGCTATCAATCCAGATCAGTCTTATCATGTTTATGCATGTTATCACTATTAGGCTTGAATTATGTTGAATCAGACAATGATACAGACTCACCACGCACTGACGCCTATCCTCTTCAATTTCTCACCGAGGTGCTAATATTTTCGGTATTGCAACTAGTGTCCTCACATCAAAACAACATCCTCATTTTTCACACAATGATTTCAGTTTTAGTATAAGGATTACTTTTCAACACTCACTCGCAGAACAAATTCACAACTCATTCATACATATTGCCATAAGCTTGCCCTTATTTTCACATTTTTAAGTTCGCTATATAACTCTTACGATCACGATAGGACTTTATTAGCTTGTAACATAGACTCAGGGACAGGTAGGGTATATTTAGGTATACTTTAGTGACTACTTGACCTCTTTGACATATCGGCTAAACATACCACTTTTTTTTATTATATTTCACCCAATATCTCATATTCTTTCACATTGCTATTTTCCCTTCTTTCTTCATTTGTGTTAGTGACCCTTTTTTTTTCTTGCTTGTATTTATTGTTTTTTTTTTTATATTTCAAGTTTCTTTTAACTAGTTTTTGAGTAACTTTACTTTTGTTCTTTCTCTCTCTTTGTTCTTCAACCTCAATTTCCAGAGCATTCCTCATAATAGCCACCCTCAGCTCATGGCTTTGCCATGAGTCAAAGTATAAAATACCCAAAGTTGGGTCAGGGCCATGAATTTTTTTTAAATACATTAGCCACCCTCAACTTATGCTTTTGGCATAAGCTGAGGTGCACATGTCCAAGGCGAGACCAGATCCAACATATTATTCCCAGAAAAGATTAGTTGGGGTGAAAAAGAAAGGTCTATTTTATGTTCAAATCATTTGGATCAATGAGGGATTAATTTCATTCGGAATTTTTTTATTTAGGCTAAAAATTGGATATATGAACAAGGGCCTATGATCCTTTCCTAATTGTCTATTACAACTTACATTTACCAGTACAAACCAGGAAACTTCTAACTTAGTACAAATAGTGGACTATTCAAATCTTCCTCACACTCACTTGGCATGTCATTACTCTGCCAGATTATTAAACAATTAGTTCGAATATTAGTCTGAGGGTCATGCAATGGTGTATCTCTATGTCATGCTTAGAGCCACACATTTATCAATTACTATGCCTAGTCATTCAACATTTTCATTTCATCAGGATATCATTGTACCCATCATGCTTCAGAGTAAAACTATGTACACAAGATATAGACATGCCGGTTCAACAATAAAAATAATCAGTCTCATGGGGAAAAAGATCAAAGGCAAGAAAACCCCAAAAGAGGATATTGAATTGGGGTACTCAGACTTCACCCTAGCACCCACTTTCTATTTACCCTACCCCAACAAAAATACATGCAATTGTCCCCAATGCATACAAAAATTTAAATACGATAGTGGTAGATAAAGTAATCCTGGGGTGCAAAGCGCCGACGATCAGCAAGTTAGTGGGTTCGATTCACTGGAACCCACTACATCTGTACTCTGGACACCCTCAGTAGTGTCCTCATCATCAACAACACTATCAGCAGTGCCTCCCGCTATCGCCACATTTCTGGAGCTAGATGCTCCAGCATCTGACTCTACAACCCTGATCCGACGCGCCTCCTCATCAGCAAGAAAGGCTCTCGTCGCAGCCTCAATCTCACGGCTCTCCTTATTACGTGCTCTAGAATGATCCTCCTCTCGACCCTTGCGCCTCTTGGCATGCTCTCGAGGGGGAGGTGGTGTAATCTCCGAAGTGGCGAATAAGGTCTCCATCACTGTGTCCTCAGCAAGCTCTACAGAAGGGGCCTCAGACTCAGGCACCCTAGCCTCTAGAATCATATCAATGTCCGCTCACAGACTCTCGACCGCTGCCTAAAGGGTCGACACATCCACCTGAGGGGCTAGCTGAGCTAGCACCCGCAACTCAAAAGCGTCCAAGCGCTGATGAACCTCAGCGATCATCCGCTCTGTGAGCTGGACCATTTTACGCTCCAAGCGCTCTACTGCTTCAGCAATAGACCTCTGCATACAAGGCTGGATGTGATGTGCCATTAGTTTCTGGACCCTGTCAAGCGAGACCAGAGCGGGGAAAGGGGCTGAGCGAGAGGAGCTCGGGGCAGTGCTACTACCCGGGATAGACCCGACCGGGGTAGACTCAGTGGTTTCAAAGCAGCCTGCGTAGCCGTGCGATCATGTTCTACCGTATGAGCCAGATTTTCACCAAGTAGAGGCAACTCTGGACGAGGCCCTCTGCGTGGAGCCAAATCATTGGCCTCATTCCTGATGAGGGCGATATCAACAATGCCCAGCGGAGTCTTGAGCTGATCAATGTGCTAGATGGGCACACCTACGAACCTGCATAAGGAAAATATCATTCACAGAAAAGGGTAAGTAGTTGTGACCATGAAAGCCCTCTCGTGCATGGCCGCCTCTAAAGCCAAGCGAAGTCCACCTCGAACCAGGCTATCATCGCCGCCATTAGAACTGTACGATCCCATGTGACTATATTATTAGCGGCCGTGGGGGAAAGGCTGTGGCAGACAATCAACCATACGAGATTATCCGTGAAGGTCAAGTTAGCCTTCTTGATGGCTCCCTTCGGCTCCGTTACCCAGTCGTCACCCTCTTCAGCAACAGACAAGTGCAGGACCATCCACCTCTTTGTGGTCTTTCTCAGCGATGGCTCACGTAAGAATTGGCCATCTTTTAGAATTTGCTACCAGTAGTCACACTCGGTGGTGAGAGGGTCCTGTTGGCATCAACATCCTCGCCGTATAAATACCGGCGGATGGCAGTCAGGAAGATATCAACCTGAATACCACGTACTCGAACATGCTCAAGTGGGGCCTATTTGGTAGGGGCAGCCCACCTATCTATCTGTGATTTGAGAGTAGCCACGTAAGAGGCGTAGAACTCTCGGACCAACTCCTCACTATAACGGCCCAAAGAACACGCTTTCCACTCCAGCCGTTGTCTGGGAAGAGATTGTGGATCTTTTGCATGGTGGGGAGACTACCCATAAGGACCCGCCTTTCAAGTGTAAAGGTCCATGTCATGACACCTTTATTAGTTAAAAACTTCGCATTGAAATACACTTGATATTTTCCGTCGACACACCATCGGTTGGGCTAGTCGGTAACCGGGGTGAGAGTACCAGTCGATGAGCCGGGAGTGGATTCAGAACTGTCAACCTCATCATACGAGGCAGACTATGGAGTTGCGGCGTGTGCAGGGCTTTCTGCAGACCCTGAGGCTTCCTCCGACCACGAAACTCCTAAGGAGCCGACACTCCTTCTTCATGTGTAGCTGACCCAGAAGGTGCAACGGTCAGTGTGCACTCCTCATTAGACTGGGAGGCAGTGACTACTCCGGACGCTAACTATTTTGGCGTAGCTCTGGTAGCACGTGCAGCTCGTTATGGAGTGGCAATGCGTAGTGGAACGTACTCAGGGTCATGCTCATCATCAAAGCCTATAACCAGTCGGGCAGACGGGGCGACAAACTTTGAACGCCCACGTGCGTAAACTCAATCTTTTTTTGGTTCCATTAGAGATAGTGCCTTTAAAGAATCAATATTATTATGAGAAGGAGCAAACAAGACGAGAAAAAATGATACAATATAAATATAAGAGCTAAGATGTAATGAGTTTTCTGCAGTAACAGTGAAATACGACGGACCATGTGACGTCTTGTCGTGAGTATGACGGACCGTCATGGGGTTCCTCATGTCTTACTTAAACTATGTTTATGTGGAGACCCTTGAAGAAAACTCTCTAACATGTATCACGGCAAAGTACGACGGACCGTCGTGACAATGACGGTTTGTCGTCGATGTCCATCGTGTTGTACTTAGAAAAAAATGTATGGAGACCCTTAGGAGAGAGGTCTCTGACCGACACGACGGTTATGCAGGACGTACCGTCGAGGGTATGATGGTCTATCGTAGATGTCCGTCAGAGGTCACATAGAAAAAGTATGGCGACCATCAGAAGATGGGTTCCTTACCATCATGACAGTTGTGCAGAACGAACCGTCGAGTGTATTCTGGTCCGTTGTATATGTCCATACGAGGACACTTAGAAAAAGTTGGAGACCCTTAGGAATAAAGTCTCTCACTACTAGATCGGTTGTGCAGGACGGACCATCACGGGTATGACGGTCCGTCATAGATGTCCGTTAGAGGACACTTAGAAAAAGTAGGGGACCCTTAGGAATAGGGTCTCTGACAACCAGAACTGTTCTGCAAGACGTACCTTCGTGGGTATAACGGCCCGTCGTAGATGTCCGTCAGAGAACACTTACAAAAAGTTGGAAACCCTGAGGAATAGGGTCTCTGACAACCAGAAAGGTTGTGCAGGACTGACCATCGTGGGAACGACGGTCCATCGCATGTGTCCGTTGGTGGACACTTTGAAAAAATTGGACAGTGGGGTGTTGGGGGTGTTGGAACGGGCCCTATGACTATCCGTCGTGGGTACAACGGTCCGTCATCGTTGTTTCTTTCTGTCATTCAGTGACAGAACTAAGGATGCCACATTCATCCTCTATGACTCACGTACAGTACTTAGTGTTAACCTATATGTTTCTAACCAAAATACCTAGTAAACTAGCAATGCTAAAGCACCTATTTCTAGAGTTTTAACAAGGTAATTTGAGGATTCTCAACCAAGGTCAACCTAGGTCAAAGAATGAAGACCCATCAATAATAAATAGGCTAATACTAATTGAAAAAGACAAACGCAATGCTAATGGGTAGAGATCAGAGAAACATACCTGAGAACAGGAGAAAGACAAGCAAGTGAGGCACTTGGTTAGCAAGAACAGAACCACAACAACAGAATCCGAGTAGTAGAGAGTAGATTTTAGGAATTGGGAATTAGGGAAATGATTAGTTGATAGAGAAGAGAGGTAGGAAGTAAGAAGTTTTAAAGGGAGGGAAATGGGTGAAATGATGGGGTGGGGGTTTAAATGTTAAGAATTTTAAAAATACCCCAGATGGGTCGTGTCGGGTACGCTTATTAATGACGCAACGAGTCCCCGAGGACGATCCATCGCAAGCGTGACGGTCCGTCGATGTGTCCGTCAGTGATTGTTGCAGAGTGATTTCGACAGAATTTCCTAGTGATGCACCTTCAAATTTAAAACCCATTAGTAGAAAATGCTACCATCACTAGAAAATAATCTATAGATATTGGGTTTCCTTCCAACCAACGCCTGATTTAAGGTCGCGGAACGATTGTAGACACTTGATTACTTAGACTTAATAAAGATGGTATGCCTCGATTACTTCATTCGCCGATTCAGCATGCCCGAAATAGATTTTTATGCATTGTTCATTCACTTTGAACCGCACACCCTCCTTGGTTTCCAACTCAACTGCCCCATGAGGGAATAGTTGGGTAACCAAGTAAGGGCCTTACCATTTGGACTTGAGCTTGACCGGAAACAAGCGCAACCTAGAATTGAATAAAAGCACCAAGTCCCCAACCATAAACTCTCATTTTTCAATTTTTAGGTAATGGTACTTCTTCATCTTTTCATTCAAGAGGGCTGAGCTTTCATAAGCTTTCAAGCGAAATTCATCGAGTTCATTCAACCCAGTTAACCGTTTTTCTGCAGCTTCGTTTCAATCCATTTTCAATTTCTTGACAGCCCACATGGATTTATACTTTAATTCAACAAGAAGATGACAAGCTTTCCCATATAAAAGTTTGCATGGGTACATACCTATGGGAGTCTTATACGCTGTCCGGTAGGCCCAAAGAGCATCATCAAGCCTCCTTGACCAATCCGTTCTACCATTGTTCACTTTTTTTTACAATATCTGTTGGATCATCCTATTTGACAATTCAACTTCCAGACTAGTTTGAGGATGGTAAGGAGTGGCCACATTATGGTAAACCCCATATTTCTCCGATAATCCCTTCAATAATCTGTTGCAAAAGTCGGAGCCCCCATCACTAATAATTTCCCTTGGGGTGCCAAAACGAGAGAATATATTCTTTTTTAAGAACACAGTGACACTCTTACCTTCATTGTTTGCGAGGGCGATAACTTCCACCCATTTAGATACATAATCAACCGCTACTAAAATATACTTCATTCCATGAGAACTCACAAAAGGACCCATAAAGTGAATACCCTAAACATCAAATAACTCAATCATAAGAATGGGGTTTAACTGGAGCTCTTGCTTTCTTTAAATGCCGCTATCTCTTTGACATCTATCACATGCTTTAGCTAACTCATGAGCATCTTGATGAAGAGTTGGCCAATAGTAACACCATTGTAATATCTTATGAGCGGTTCGGATACCACTATAATGTCCACAAACGGGTGAGGAATGGCATGCCTCTAAAACACTCAACATATCACATTCTTGCACACAAGGACGAATAAGACCATCGGCACAACTCCTATATAAATATGGTTTATCCCAAAAGAACTTCTTCACATCGTACATGAACTTTTTTCTTTGATGAATGAACAAGTCCGATGGAATAATATCTCTAGCCAGATAGTTCGCGAAATCTGCGAATCATGGAATCAAGTCTAGTGAGGCAGTAAATTCATGCTAATCGGGGAAATTATCATAAATATCTGTCTTATCCCCTAACTCTCTCATAACTTCATCTTCTAGTTGGGACAAGTGATCGGCAACTTGATTTTCGGTCCCTTTTCTATCCCTCACTTCAAACTCAAATTCTTGTAGCAGTAATACCCAACGAATAAACCTCAGATTCGCATCCTTCTTTGCCTTCAAATATCTCAATGTTGAATGGTCAGTATGCACTATAATTCTACTACCTAGCAAATAGGAGCGAAACTTTTCAAAAGCAAAGACTACTCCATGGAGTTCTTGCTTAGTCACTTTGTAGTTCTTCTGAGCTTCATTTTTGGCGTTACTAGCACGGTAAATGGGGTGAAGGATTTTGTTCTTTTTTTCCCAATACTACACCATGAGCAACCCCACTAGCATCGCACATCACCTCAAATGGACTGTTCAAATCTCAAGAAATAATTATAGGTGCAGACACCAATTTTCCTTTTATCTCGCCGAATGCTTTAAGACAGGATTAATCAAAATAAAATTTACAATATTTCTCCAGCAGTTTGCACAACGGATGTGAAATTTTCCAAAAATCTTTGATGAATCTCCTGTAAAAACCTGTATGACCAAGAATGCTTGTCACACCTTTTACAGAGATAGGTGGGGGAATTCTCGCTATTACCTCGTCTTTATCTCGATCAACCTCTATGCCCTTTTCAGAAATGTGATGACCCTAAACAATACCTTCTTTCACCATGAAGTGGCATTTTTCCCAATTTAGTACTAAATTGCAGTCTTCACATCTCTTAAAAACCTCAAATAAATTGTTCAAACACCACTCGAATGAATCATCAACCACAGAAAAATCATCCATAAAAACTTCTATAGTATCTTCCACCATGTCGGAGAATATCGACATCATACATCTCTGAAATGTGGCGGGTGCATTGCACAACCGAAACAACATTCTCTTAAACGTAAAGGTCCCATATGGACAAGTAAAATTTTTTTTCTCTTGATCTTCTGGTGCAATGGAAATCTGATTATACCCCTAATATCCATCAAGAAAACAGTACCACCCTTTTTCGGTAAGTCTATCCAACATATGATCCATGAAAGGCATAGGAAAATGGTCTTTTTCAGTCCATGCATCTAATTTACGGTAATCCATACGCACCCTCCATCAACTAACCGGTCTTATTGGAACAAGTTCATTTTTCTCATTGGGGACCAGAGTCATTCCCCCTTTCTTAGGTAAACACTGAACATGGCATACCCAACTACTATCGGCGATCAGATATATTACTCCGGCATCCAACCACTTATGATTTCCTTCTTTATGACCTCTTGCATAGGTTGATTAAAGCGTCTCTGGTGCTCAATACTTGCGTTTGATAAGGCATGAATTGGGTTATATGAGAACAAATACCAGGAGGGATCCCAATAATGTTTGCAATAGTCCACCCAATATCTCTTTTGAACCATTTTTAGCACTTTCACCAAACTCTCAACTTTTTGTTCATTCAGGTATGATGCAATGATTACCGGCAGAGTGTCACCATTTCATAAGGATTCATACCTTAGATGAGGCACTTCCTGTAGCAAGAAATGGCCTCCCAATAATAATGGGCACTTCAAAATCGACTTCACAATCAAGAATAACAAAATCTGCCAGAAATATGAACGAGTCAACTTTTACTAGCACATCGTGGAGTATCCCTATAGGCCTTTTCACTGTTGGATCGACCATTAGTAGTTGCATCGCAGTGGGCTTTGCATCATCCAAACCCAACTTCTTGTAAATCGAGAGGGGCATCAAACTTATGGTTGCCCCCAGATCACATAATGCTTTTGCAAAATGTAATAACCCGAATGTACAAGGTAATGAACGCACCCGGATCTTCTTTCTTTTTTACAAGAGATCTTGTAGCAATAGCACTATAATGCTGCATTCTATCATCATCCTCAAAAGTGACCGATCTTTTCTTTGTGACCAGATCTTTCATAAACTTGGCATAACCGTGCATTTGTTCTAAAGCTTCTACCAAAGCGACATTGATAGAAAGCTGCTTCAACATTGTTATAAAACGACGATAGTTACCATCCTCGGTCTTTTTCACTTATCTTTGAGGAAATGGGGGGGGTATAGTCATGGGAGTTACCTTTTTAGGCACTTCAGCATCTTTACCAGTGTTATCTTCAACTTCACCATTAACCTCTTCCACTTTATCATAATCTTTTATCACTTTCATCTCATTAGACGGCATAGGTGGGTCAATGGTTTGCTTACCACCGCGAGTAGTGATTGTCATACAATGTCCATCATTTTTCAGATTTTGGACAGTATTTCTAGGAAGAGTTCCCAGTTGCCATGTGTTCACAGTCGCAGATAATTTGTCCAACTATAACTCAAGTTGCTTAATCGATATTGCATGTGTATCGAATTTCTGTCAAATACCCGCTAAATCACTCCTCAACTCTTTAGTATGCTCATCACAAGCATCGAACCTCCTCATCATTTTGTGCAACGTATCATCAAACCGCGCCATACTACCTCCACCTTCCCTAGGAGTAAATTCACAATTTTGAGGAGGAACATAGGGCTTATTTCCATCATTTATATTACCATAGTTACCCCTGTTGAAGTTTTTGTCGCGGTTGTAATTTCTTTCTCGAACATAATGACCCTCACGGTTATAGTTACCATAGATCTGACCTTTGTTCCCTTGACCTTAGCGCCAATTCTCCTGATTTGAGCCTTAGGCACTCGGTCGGAAACCCCCTGTCTGCTCATTTACCACATAGGAATCCTCATCATAATATCATTCATCATTTGGTGGTGGTGGTTTAGACAAGTAGTTAACTGCATTTATCTTTTCTGCACCCCCAGTGACATGTTTTAATACCAACCCATGCTCAGTTATCATCTAAGCCATCTCTTAGCGAATCTCATCTGTTGCTGGGTTTGAGTGGATTACGCTGCGAAGGTATTTCTCCCAGTATCTGACTTCCTAGTACTCCAAGCTTTATTGTTCTAGGAGATTTTATCTAACTTTTCGGCAATCTCAGCATAACGACACTCCCCATAAGAACCACCCGCTATAGTATCCAAGATCACTTTATTATTATAATCCTGTCCCCGATAGAAGTAATCCTTCAGTGACTAATCATCTATGCGGTGATTAGAGACGCTTCTCAAAAATTAGGTGAATTTATCCCAAGAACTACTAATTGACTCTCATGGTAGTGACACAAAGTTGTTCACTCTGTTTTTGTGGTTTAGTTTCTTGGAGACTGGGTAGTAACGTGCTAAGAAAACGTCCCTGAGTTGGTTCCATGTGAAAATTGAGTTATAAGGGAGCTCAGAGAACCAAATAGCACCCTCTCCCGTTAGTGAGAGAGGAAAGACTCTTACCCCTATTACATCCAAATCCAAATCAGTCCTCCCTATACAACTTTTGCACACTACCCTTACCATAGCTATATGGGCATGTGGGTCCTTAGAAGGTAACCCTGAAAACAAACCGCTGGCAGTGAGCATTTCCATCAGATCACTAGTTACCAAAAAAGGTATAGCCTGGTGGTAGAGGGGTCAAGACAAGAGGCCCATCAGAGTCTGTTTTATTATCATAGCCTCTGTAGTACTTTTGAGGACGTGGAGCGGGATTTTGTCCCCTTTGTTGATTTTCACCATGATCTTCAGGTAATAACTAGCCATGAACATCAGTTGGAGCTGGGATGTTCTTGTTTGGATCATCATCATTAATAACCAAGTTTCGATTCATATTGCATAGTGTATTCTCTAATTTGTAATCATAGGGAAACAAGGGTTCTCTTCCTCTCCGTGTATTTGGTATACAAGGAATATAGTTCTGTAAGAGTCAAAAACAACAAAAAAATAAAATTTAGAAAATATTGACTAAACTTTAGTAATAAGTTTATGTTAATTTAAAAGCTACTTTGTACGGCATTGGCGCCAAAATTTGATACGCTCAAACTTACTTCTCAAATAAAAAGTAAAGTGGTCGTATCAAGTAAAGAACTCAACTAATGAGGTTGGGATCATTCCCACAAGGAAAATAGTTCAGACTTAACTTCAATCTATTATTACTATTATTTAGTCAATAATTTCCTTAGAAAACAAAAGACAATAAAAGGGGGGTTTTAGGTCTAAATTAATAAAGATAACTAACTAAATTAAAGTAACCAACTAACAGAATCAAACCTTGGAGTTTAATCAATTAATTAATGTAACTAGGGTTTAAGTGTTCCCCGCAGATTGCTAACTTGATAATTCTAACTATAACAATTCTTTCGTAGTATCTTGCATGCAATGTGATAAGTTATGTATTTCTAAATCCTTGGTCTGGTATCTAAAAAATTTCACTCCGCACCTTCGATATTTGACTAAGTTATTACCTCGTACCAATCAATACTAGACTATTAGATAGTATACACTAAATCTATGTTGATAATTCTTTTCCTAATATCTACTTCCTTTGTCCGACAAATAGCATTAAGGCGAGTTCTAACGTTCGCCATCCGTTAATAAGACTTCTAAGCGAAAGAATTATCAATACATGCAAGACACTATTCTCGAATGGTTATTTTAGTTAGATTTTACCTCATTATTCACCCATGGTTCCCACAACCCTAGTTATGGAGTTTAGTTACCCATAGTCATAATCACAATATTCATATATGTAATATAAAAATTCATGCACTTACTTCAACGAGAAAGAATAAAATCCAGAAGTTCACTTGATTAATCAACAAACACACCAACAATCAATTCCAGAAAATGTGTATCAATTACTAAAATTAATCGAGGAGTAAAAATTCTCCAAAATCATAACAATCACAAAGTCTACTAACAAAGAGTCAAACGTAAGAGAATCTAACCCCAAAAATGAGGTTTTTTGAACTATTTTTTTAAAAAAAAAACCTAATAAAAGAAGGACTCCAATTGATGAAAATCTATCAAAACGCGGCTGTATCGACGGACTTTGTGACGGGCCGTCGTGGTCACGATGGCCGTCATGGTCAGGACGGGCCGTCATGGTCACGACGGGCCGTCATGGCCTCCGTCATCCTATACTTTACAAATTTTTCTGCTGCCTTCTTTTATTACCCTCGACGAACAGGTATGATGGACCGTTTCAAGCACGATAGTCCATCGAGGGTCTCCGTTCCATAACACTTAAACTTCTTCGAATTTGGGTACTGGGACTACTTCTCTAATCATCACGACGAACCATCAGGATACACCGTCGAGGCTATGACGGTCTGTGATGAACTTCGTAATCCCACACTTAGGTCAGACTTCCCCATCTTCCTTCAGCAGCTTCACTACGATGCCACCTACGGCCCGTCACAAGATCGATGAACCGTCATAGGCCCCGTAGGTGGTAACTTTTCTACATTTCCTACTCAAAAACTTCCGCATCATCTTTAGACAGATTTCTTGCAAATAGAGAGAAACTTACATAAAAATCAATACAAAAAGGCTTATGGACACACAGTAAACTTAAGGAAAAATCATTAAAAATACCATGAAACCACGGTATATCATTTGTCTGACTACTTTTGATAAAGTCCTTACAAGTATGAAAATCAATAAAATTTAAAGTACTAAGTACATTATCATTTACTAATCTCTTAACTCCATCGATGGATATATGTCCCAATATCTGATGCCATAAGATAGAGGAAACTTCATTTATAACACATTGTTTAGTGCCAGCTTGTACGTGCATAAGAATATAAGCATGATCCTTTTGTAAATTGAGATATAAAAGACCATCAGACAATGTAGCATATCCAACAAGTTTATATTTATAAAATAGTTTGGAATCACCTTTTAGAAAGAAGGAATATACCGAAGGTACAAGTCTTGATACTAAAGTAAAATTCCTAGAAAAATTAGGAACATAAAAAGTTTTTTCTAACTCTAAAATAAAACCACTACTATGAACTAAATTGAATGTCCCAATAGCTTCAGCATGCGACTGCATCTTGTTTCACGAAAAGATGTTTCGCTCAGCTCCCATTGGCTTCGCATGTTTTTTAAGTCCTGCAAGGAATTCGTAATATGAATTGTAGAAGAAGAATCAATTCACCACGTGTTATGATTAACATCAATCATATTAGCTTCATAATAAACAAGAGAGATAGAAGTATCTTCCTTAACATGGCATTAATGAAACTTGACACAATTATGTCCTACGTCCCCTTCTTTCTACAGAAGCGACACTTGGATTTTTCATGTCAATTTCATGTGGTGCCTTTCCTTTAGACTTCTTGTTGGCTTCATTGGTATTATTTTCTTGATTATTCATGAATGCACTTTCTCTTGTTTCCATCAGTAGTCGACCTTCCTCTTGAAAACATATGGTCATGAGTTCATTGATAGATCATTTATCGTTATGTGTGTTATAAGTGTCTGGACTGGACCATATTACGAAGGTAGAGTATTCTATATAGAGTGCACAAGAAAATTTCAGAAATTTCGACCTCAAGAATGTTTAGTTGAGCGGCTAGTCTCGCATTTTCATAATGTGCTCACACACATTTCTCTTACCTTTTAGACTCATTGATGAGAATTTCATAATTAAGGTGCTGGAAAGGTCCTTATCTGATGTTTAAAACTTTTCATTAATAGCCTTTAGTCATGTCTTGACATTGTTATGTTGTTCGACACAACCAAAAATACTAACAGAGCTTTTGGTCTTAATGAACATAACACTCAAACGGTTGGAGCGTTACCATTGTTCATAAAGAAAAATCTCATCTTTAGTGTTGAGTTCTTTCATATATAGGTTGCTCATCTTTCCTTATAGCATAATAAATATCCATACATCCTAAATGAAGGAGAATGTTCTCCTTCCAAATCTTATAGTTCTCACCATTCATTTTGGGAATATCACAAATATCAGAGAAATTCGCAGGTTGCATAAGTGCAATAAACATACATACATACTTAACATAAATTTGAGGCAACTAATGTAAAATTTAATCTAATGACATAAAAATTGCTTGTAGGCTAAATTTTTAATTAAATTAGATTCATATTTATGATAAAATTATCAATTTAGTAGCATGATATTCTAATTTTAAGGCAAAACTATTATACTCTCTTTCACAAATGGGTAATTATGAAAAGTATTTAATATTTCATCTTAATTAATTATGTGACTTAATAATAAAGAAGTTAAGTTATCATATCATGCATAGTTGATTAAAATTTTATTGATTTTAAGATTGTGTTGCTAAACTTTAATCAAAGAATTCTAGATCACTTGGACATTTATTTCTTTAAGTGATCCAAAATATAATATATACTATCATTTAATTAAGATTGTTGTGGCTAAATCTCAACCATATAAAATTATATGAATCACTAAATATTAAATCAAAATCATATACAAGATTTATTGTTGAACATTATGCAACAAAACAACCATTTCTTTACCTTTTATTATTCGAAAATATTTCAAAATTTTCAAAAAAGGATTTGAATTTTTAAGAACCATTTTGAGCGAATTTAGAGAATTCTGAATAGTATCAAAGCAGAGGAAATTTAACGGCTCTGATACCAACTGTAAGACATTACAAAGCAATGGCGCAACGAAATCTAGTGTGATCGACATACCTCCATCCATTGTTAGCGACATAGTCAGAGTCGTCGTTGTTTGTTTTCCAATATGACAATTCTTATTTTTTCAAAGATCTTCTTAGAACTCAAAAACTCACTCTTAGATGGCATGGAGTTTTTAGAAATAATGTGCTTAGAGACCTTTGAACCAAATGACATATTGATTATCGTGCTTCCGTCAAGAACGGTTAAGAGGTTATGGGAAGTTACCAACCACTAGAGTAGTAGTATAGTTGATCCAAATAGTGGGATAATGGGTCATTAACTACCTTCCCATTAGTGGGATAATGGGTCCATGAAGAGGGATAATGGACCCATGTAATACGGACCATTTCAGCTTAAAAAATGCTAACGTACAATTTTAAATGCTTCACAGAAGAAAAATACTATAATGAAGGAAGAAATAAAGAATCAAAAGTTAAGAATATTTCAAATAAAGTCCGCATAATTTGAAATCATTTTGACCCTGTGATGATTGAAAACGGAGTTGTGTTAGGTTGTGAATATTAATTGGAGTTGATAATTTTTAAGTTATTGAGATTGTTGTGGAGTGGTAAAAGTACTTATTTTCAAATTCTCTCAATTTTCATCGCCAAAGTGCCTTATATATAAAATCTATTAGCAATAGCATGAATTCCTCCACACAAAACCCTAACCCTAGATTCATAAAAACATAATTGAGGATATAAAAACAAAAAAAAAAACATCTTATTTTTCATCCTCGTATGTTAACTCTAAAAAGATTGAAACTAAACAAAGGTCCTCCCACCGAACAATTCATCGGAAAAAAACATCAAAACTTCATCCACATTTCGAATGTGTTTAGTATTTTAATTTTTTTCCAAAAACCAGAGTAAGGTTCAACATATAAACAATTAATGCTAATGAGCAAAAAAAATACACAAAGGAATCTGCAGTTCAAATCGGAGGTTGATGAAGGAAAGTAGCTTAACAAAGAATGAAACAATCGTGAGCTAAAACCTCCAATGGAATATTTTGATTCTTCATATATTTTTTGGCACTATGTAACTGAAGAGTGTGAGTAGGATATGAGTTAATTTGTTTGTATTTATGTGAGCTATTTTTGAGAAATATCTAAAATGATACTTAATTTAAGAGTATTGTTTTATATTTTAGGAGTAGTTTCAATTTTGTTCATATATTTTATGAATAGTTTCATCTATATATAGTAAGTTAGTATAATAGTAAAAAATAAATATATTTATATAATTAATTAAAAACTATTCAACATATACATTGATTTTATGATATAGTTTGTTGAAAATCGTACAAAGTATATATCGCCTTAATAATATAGTGTACCTATATATGAGTTATTCACTTATATATGCTATGATACACTCAAAAAATAAATATAGTTTAACTATATATGAAGTATACATTGACAGTACATGAGGTATGCATTGACTATCCTATATCGATCAACTCGAATTCACCTCTTAATAGTCTCAAATTTGAGATATGAAATTCTCTAGATGTTTCAATCCTTTTGATATATAATTCACACAAAACTATTTACATTTGTAGTGCGTCAAATTTTAAAGAAAAGGAAAAACAACTTAGAAAACGCATGAAAAGAAGAAAGGAGGAGGGGGGACAGTGAAGGAGTAGAAGTTATTAATGGCAAAACTGGAAGGAAGAAGAAGAAGAAGAGTAGAAGGTTTGGTAAACTTTAATAAGTTTGAAATTATAAAGAGATAAAGTACAAGTACCCCCTAGAGTATGACTGAAATCTCATAGACATGCCTTAACTGAAGTAAGGTCTTATTATCCCCATAGCCCAATCGTTTTGTAATTTTATACACCTTTTTAGTTTACGTTGCATCCAACCTATAACACCGCGGAAAAAAAATGAGCTAAGAATTGAACCATACTTCATTGCGAGTAGGTTTTACCAAGGAATTTAAAATTTTATAAAGTGTTAAGGTCACTAGAGTAGCACCTTTAGTTCCAAAAACAACTAAAGGGAATTCATTCAAGTCATTCCTAAGTTCCTTTAAATTTTAGGTTTTAGGTTAACGTTAAATGACAATAACTTTTAGGATAGAATGATTTAGGTTGCCCATAAGATATCGATTAATGACGTTTCAAAGACACTTCATCTGATTCTAAGTGTCAACAGTCGTTACTTAGAATATGACTCAACTAAATGAGTTGGGATCGAATCCCACATGGAGCGATACATTATTAAGAATCAATTGGGACTTGCAACTACAGTCAATTTAGTCATAGGAATAAAACTTATGGAATAATAATATAACTCAAATAAGGGGATGACACGAATGTCATACGGGGGGTTTTGGTTCTTATTATCAACTACAAACAGCGGAAAACAATACTAAGTAACAATAATAAGATGGGTTATTTGAATGTGACTCAATTATAGGCTAATATAGACAAATGGGTGATTGCAAATATCAGAAAATAGCTAAATATTAGTTAGTAAACTATATTATAGAGGAGGTAAACTTTCTCTCAATCATTTTATCCTGAATCAAGTCGATTTCTCTCAAACACAAACAAGCAAGCAAAATAAGAACATTCCACACCTTAGTCCATTTACACTCCTAAGCTAAATGTGTGGAATTTATTTTAGGATTCACTCTCTCTAGATGAACCCATGTCAATCTTATACACACTGACCATCAATCCACAAGCTCAGTTATAAAACCTCTCTCTCGAGTAACCCAAAAACACAAGGTAGAAATGCATTTGCCACTACGGTTCTTAAATTAAACAAGAATTACTGATTGAAATCACTTCTTAACAACGTTTAAACTAATAATTAGCAAAACCCATAAAAACTAAATCAGTCAATAATCACATAGTCATAACCCAAGAATTGGAGTTTTAGATAGACATCATAAAAAGATTTAAAATGTTACCAAATTGAGTTTGAATCAACAGGCAAGATTGATTTCTTCTTGACAATGTTCCAATTCAAAGAATCTCAAAAATCCACTTCCAATTTTTCAAAAGTGAAAAACTATCACTTTTTCAAGGTTTAGCAAAAAACTAGCGAAAACTATCTCACTCCTTCGAATAATATGAACTGAAATACTCCAAAAAACTGTTACACTAAATGTTCAAAATTGTATTTATAATCATCAAAAATATGTTACGAAGAGCCACTCGGCGGAGTAAATTAGGCTCGTCGAGCGCCTTTTGGTCATTTTCATTGTCCTTTTTACCTTGGCATTCAACATTCTTAAGGATTGTAACTTTGGGCAATCCAACAATGCATCGCGGAACTACTCGTGAATCCATCGAATTCTCCTTTTTCTCCCAAACATGGTTCTTTCCTTAAGGGCTTGGTACACAAGAACTTTAGGCGGTAAAGTGGCCATTCAACGACTCACCAAGTAGACTTCGCGATCACCAGGCTTGATTATCTTTATTCTTTCAGCTCGCTTTGTTTCATTTTTTGCAAAGTAGTGTCCTTGCTTTGTTCCTCAATCCATATACCTAGAAATCAAGGGTTTAACATCAGTTATTGGAAAAAAATAAGTATTTGAGGACTAAATCTATATTAAAAAAATAGCCCTAAATGAGTTCAAATCTCAGATTCATCAACACCCCCAACTTTAAATTTTATTTGTCCTCAAGTAAAACTCAGGTTCAGCAGTTCAAAAAGGATGTCTCAAATAGTGCTACACAAGACTCAATCATGAATGCACCCAACAAGACTCATATGCAATGATCAATTTTGCACTTAAAGATTCAAGTTATGACTCATCATCATCGAAGATTCTCAAGTTCGCAATACTTGCTTGAAATTCAAGTTCAAGCTCCACAAAGGTACTCAAATTTCCTCACACAATCATGATTCTATATTCACACACAATTTTTTAACAAATTATAGTTTTGGAATCGCATACAACCCTCACACTCACAAAGATGAACACATGCATTACTTTACCCATAAGATTTCCCTTATTTTCCAATCAACATTTACTTCAGCTCACATAAGATCAAAAAGGTCATTTCAAATATTATAATGGGGATGAGTGTAAGAGTATGGTCATTTAGGCATAGTGGTTGCAATCCTTATGAAATATGGTATCAGCATCACTTTCTTTCTATTCTTCTAAAATTTTTCCTATGCTAAAAATTCACCATATTATTCATTTCCCATGAAATATTGGACACCTCATTTCTTTTCCAACTTTCACAACTTTTTCGTTCCTTTCTTTTTTTTATTTTTTTTCTTTTCTTTTTCTTATGTCTTTTTTTATGTGGATGGGTTCCATCTTTTTAAAAAATATGGACAAAGGGGAACTTCTTTGCATTTCTTGATATACCTTCTCATTTCACAACCCCCCCCCCCAACTTTGGATTTTTGACTAAGTATGCTATTTAAACAACCACACTTCATAATGATTATGGGTGAATGGATAAAGAAAGGGTAACAATTGCATCATGTTTCGTCCAAGAAAAGTCTATGGCTCAAAGGGTAATCAAGCAAAGTTCACACATCTCAAAAGGTTAGCCACAAAAGAGGTATATTGTCAAATTTTTTCACTCTTCAAATTTTTTGACTAAGAACAATTCAGAGCTTCCACCACTTAGTCAACAAAACTAATGGAGAAAATTATAGATGTCATCACAAAAGCTTAAAGGTAAGATCAACACACAAGACATTGGCATCAATATCAAACAAGACTCTACACTTTTGCTTGTGTGCAATGTTCATCTCAACAGATTTAATTCGATAACCGACTAGCCACTACTAGATGAAAAATATTTACATATTGTCTATCAACTTCATTTGGCCTCATCGTAGCTGCTAATTTCTTTTGGGTCAATTAAAATCACTATTCAAGTCATCAATATTGATCAGAACTGATACTCAAATTTGTACAAGAACAACCACAATGAAAAACAACAAGAGGTGCCAAATTTTTTCAAAATATAAAAAACCTTTGAATTTAAAATGAGGAGTCACGAGCTCAAACATCCACAAAACAGTGTCAAAACATAAATCAAACACAAAATACATATATATATAAAATGATTATTACAAAAGTTAGGTATGGAAATACCTCACCCCATAAAAAATAAAAAGCTTTTTTTCCTCAAATGCAACAAAATGATAAGAAGTCAATAAAATGATTAAAAGGGAGGCAAGGAAATTTCATGTATACAGAGTCGCTCCATCTGTCAGGGCATCTGTGACCGATGTCACATTAGCTACACTGGCTTCACTACGGCCTGCCATGGATATCTCTATCAAGGATGTCTGGATCACCGACAGTACAATCGTCTCATCTAGTTCTGGTAGGTCCGCATAGATGGTGTCTTCTAGAACCTCGTTCATCTCCTCATCAGTCTCTGCCTCCGAGTCATCAGCATCTATATCATCCATAGGGACATATTTAGTGGTGAACGAAGGAATCTCATAAGAAGCTAGTGCATCCACAACATCAACTACCTTAGAAGTGAAGTGAAGTTTGTGGACTTCAAGTAGTCTACATCCTTTGCAAACTAGCAACCTAGACATTCAATGTAGTCAGCTTTGAAGTCTCCCATGTCTCTATCATAAGTCTCAGATCTCGCTATGAGAGTTTGAATAAATATTTTGAGGGGCGTTGGTACAACAAGGATAAACTCTCAATCATCCATAGTACTACAGCCTCCAATCGAGTAGCCCTCACATCCGTAGAATAGGCTGAGTACCCCATCTTCAAGATGATGGCCTGAGTAATCCTGGTGGCCTGGGAAGTAGCATATTCACCAGGAGACTTGGAAGAAGTGGAAGTATGGTTACCTGAAGGCCCGAACTTAGGATTGGACAAAAGTGCATCTGCATGTATCCTGTCAACATTATCCTCTGGGGATGCGTCCACAAGAGCAACTCTTTTGTTATCTGCCTCTTCTTTAGTGTACTCGACCTCTATACAAATGATGTCTATGTAGGATGCGGGATTGACCTCAATATCCCTATTCTCATCTCATGGTAATCCAACAAGCTAAAAGCTTATTAATCAAGAGAAGGAATGGAAGGGATATATGCCTCTACTTGGCCCTCGTGGACATCTCCTACTTTTAGATGAATCTCAAATAAATTTTCTTCCAAGAGATGATCGACCCAAGGCATGTCGATCCGTATGGAGGAGGATGGACTCATTCTGGAATGGCATAGGTGAGTTGCTAATGAATCCAAATGAGTAACGCACAACTACATTAAACTTCTTCGTACCAATCGAAGATCCTACATCAATCAACCTCGGGGTGGTGTAATAGATGTGCGGTGCGAGAAACCCCTTAAGATCATTCAAGGAATTTGTAGTGGAAGAAAAATTTAGGTACTCTATCCAATGCAACATTAACATTGTGACATTATCTCAGTATTGTTCCAGTACAATGACAAACTCTACATGCCTAAAAGTGTTGGCATTTGTCTTTCCCTTTTGTACCAATTCACCATATGTTGTAAAACTCAAGTACCCATGTAGGAGTATAGACACCTTAGGATCTACTGAAATGCTCGAACAACTGAAACTGGAGAAAGTTTGTCATAACAGAGTATCTACCTACTAAACCTTCCATACAATAGCTTTTCCTCAAGAATCATCTTTACCCCTCGAATTTAAGAGTATTGAGTAATAAAGGAGGAGCACCCTATACTGGTGGCTCTGGAACCATAGTTGGGGCAAGAGCTGGTACAATATCAGCTGCCAGAGCGGTGGCCTCTGGAACTCCTACACTGGCTTCACTACGGCCTGCCATGGACATCTCTATCAAGGATGTCTGAATCACCGACTGTACAATCGTCTCATCTAGGTCTGGTAGGTCCGCATATATGGTGTCTTCTAGAACCTCGTTCAGCTCCTCATCAGTCTCTCCCCCCGAGTCATCAGCTTCTATATCATCCATAGGGACATCATTAGTGGTGACCGGAGGAATCTCATAAGAAGCTAGTGCATCCACAACATTAACTACCTTAGAAGTGAAGTGAAGTTTGTGGACTTCAAGTAGTCTACATCCTTTGCAAACCAGCAACCTAGACTTTCAATGTAGTCAGCTTTGAAGTCTCCCATGTCTCTCTCATAAGTCTCAGATCTCGCTATGAGAGTGTGAATATATATTTTGAGGGGAGTTGGTACAACAAGGATAAACTCTCAATCATCTATAGTACTACAACCTCCAATCGAGTAGCCCTCACATCCGTAGAATAGGCTGAGTACCCCATCTTCAAGATGATGGCCTTAGTAATCCTGGTGGCCTGGGAAGTAGCATATGCACCAGGAGCCTTTGAAGGAGTGGAAGTATGGTTACCTGAAGGCCCGAACTTAGGAGTGGGCAAAAGTGCATCTGGATGTATCCTCTCAACATTAACCTCTAGGGATGCGTCCACAAGAGCAACTCTTTTCTTATCTGCCTCTTCTTGATTGTACTCAACCTCTTTACAAATGATGTCTATGTAGGATGTGGGATTGACCTCAATATACCTATTCTCATCTCATGGTAATCAAACAAGCCAAAAGCTTATTAATCAAGAGAAGGAATGGAAGGGATATATGCCTCTACTTGGCCCTCGTGGACATCTCCTATTTTTAGATGAATCTCAAAAAAATTTTCTTCAGAGAGATGGTCGACCCAAGGCATGTCAATCGGAATGGAGGAGGATGGACTCATTTGGAATGGCATAGGTGTGTTGCTAATGAATCCAAATGAGTAACGCACAACTACATTAAACTTCTTCGTACCAATCGAAGATCCTACCTCAATCCACCTCGGGGTGGTGTAATAGATGTGGGGTGCGAGAAAACCCTTGAGATGATTCAAGGGATTTGTAGTGGAAGAAAAATTTAGGTACTCACAGATGGAACCTCTATCCAATGCAACATTAACATTGTGACATTATCTCAGTATTGTTCCAGTAGAATGACAAACTCTACTTGCCTTAAAGTGTTTGCATTTGTCTTTCCCTTTTGTACCAATTCACCATATGTTGTAAAACTCAAGTACCCATGTAGGAATATAGGAACCTTAGGGTCTACTGAACTGCTCGAACAACTGCAACTGGAGAAGGTTTGTCATAAGGAATATCTACCTATTAAACGTTCCATATAATAGCTTTTCCGCAAGAATCATCTTCAGCCCCTCGAATTTAAGAGTATTGAGTAATCAGGGAGGAGCACCCTATACTGGTGGCTCTGGAACCATAGTTGGGGCCAGAGCTTGCACAATATCAGCTACCAGAGCGGTGGCCTCTGGAACACTAGTCTAGTCTGGCTAGACCTAGCACAAATTTCTTCCCTTTGGGATTGAAAAGGTTGGTTGTCTTCCAGCTCAAAAAATGTGACCTAGGAGTCAAAAAAACTCTCCCTCGCTTCCATGGTTGTGCTCTAGAACATCAGATACGGACTTCTCGCCCTTGCCCTTACCTCTTTTGGAAGGTGTCGTCTTTTTCTTTTAAAGGAGGATTAGTTGCCCCTTCATTTATTAGTATGCCCAGTACTTTTTTACAGCAGTACATTTCCAAGTTGGTTATATCCATATATAAAAGTATATTTTAGAAAGTTTGAAACATACTAAGAAAAATCACAAAATAAGATATTGCAGACAGACTTGCAGAAGCGGTTGCTCAGTCGCAGAATTACTTTGTTGTGTTAGATCAGGCTCGCCGAAAGGATTGACTTCATAATTTTCAATAATAATGGCATGTCGGGATGGGGAGAGTCCTTTCGGTGAATCACCAACAATATTCAACAAACTTAGACTAGACCAGCGGAAGTTACATAATATATTAAGGGTTAGGGGAACAAAAAAGGCGATCAAAGTAGACTTTCACCGAGTCGCTGAGTACACTCGTAGAACTCAAGATTCTTACTAAGTATTACATAACAAAAATCATTCAAACCCAGTAAATTAAACTCTATCAAGGGGGGTTTGGTTAACTGCCGAATGGTCTGGCAAGCTCAACCTAGCTCGCCCAACGTGCCTACTTTCTCACGCGACTTCTAGAATCAACGCCGCAACCCCTAATAACAAAATCGAAGCATACACATACTCAATTATGCTTAGACCCATAAGACCCATGTCACCGGAATACTTAAATTTCCCTCGGTTTGGCAAACATTAGCCATTTGACGACATTAGGCCTTAAGAATAATGTCAAACACTCAATAATTGGGAAAGAACGTCATTTAGCACAAAATGGGTTACTCAAACTTCACTCAACTAGAACCATTCAAAAATTAAGCACAACCCAACATTTTATGATCAATTTTAAGGCATGAAGGAGATTAACCATTTGGAATTTAAGGTATGATATTAAAATCAAAATCGGACAAACAACACACAAACATGGATAATCAAATCATTAAGAACAATATGATTGAAATTAATTTTAAACGTTAATTATGAGTTTGGGGTTCAGAAAACAATTTTTAATGCCAAATATATGAATTGATATAATAGGGGCAAAGTATCCAACTCCAAACACAATTCAACGACTATGAAGCGGTAAGAATGCAAAAATATTAAAAATACAGTGCAGGTGTGATTGTATGAAGTTAAAAAGTGAGGGAATTTGAAAGATTTTAAATTTTTGGCCTTTTAAAAACCGTCCAGTTCTTTGCCCTTTGGCGATATTGATTTTCCTCGTCGACAAAATCGGTGACATGCCAAATGGGTACTTACCTCACCGAGTTTTATCAGACCTCTAGTTAATATGGGGGTCGAAATGACAAACTTAGTCAGGATCATCGACCTATTCAACGATCTGCCAACTAATTCATGGGTTTGCCGAATACTACACATTCCACCTTATCTTGAGTCCAACGGCGGTCCAAGTCATGTTCGTCGACCTCTTCAGCAAGTTACCGACAGGACATTGTGCTCACAAACCTACACTTTTTAAACATATTCTACACTTTAACCTTCACAATCAACACACGATTATTTCAAAAACAAAAAGAAGGCAAATTAAAACTTGGGTTGCGTACTAAGCATAACTTTAGTTAACATCGTAGAACGATGCAAGTCCTCAATTAAACATCATTCTTGGGTTTTTCAAAGTGTCAATAGGCGATCACCCTTGTTGTCTCGGTTTTTAATTAGAATAAATTTGACAGATTTGAGTCTCCAATTATTTGATCAAGACGAAATGAGAGGTAACAATCTGGCTGAGGTTCGATATATCTTCCTTCATTTCTTTCAAAATTTTATCGAACCCTCCAACCTTATTGAGAATACGAGAAAGCATATCCTCATATTCTCCACCCTCAGTATCTTTGGTCTTTTGACGATCATATAAAAGAACATACATATCCTTCTCCCCATCACCTTCCTTCCAAGTGGGGCTACGATCCCTCCACTGTCTATCATGATCTCTCCAGCGCTCATCCCTTTTCCAACCTTGGTTACCACCCTACCCCGGGTAGTTTGCACGATAACCTCCTCTTTTGTTGGTTAAGAAGTCCACTTCCTCATTCTACCACAATTTAAACATGGCCTAATCAAGGTGTATACACCCAACACCTACGACATTGACACTGCTACTACCACCTCCCATGACATTTTTGGACAAAATGTCAAATTGGGTCATGATATTTGCCACCTTTTGGTCCTTGTCTTGATCTTTCTCAAGATTCTCCTTTGTCAATTTGAAAGGGAGAAAGGAGACCTGATATTTGTGGGTGCACCATGCCCGATTCATTTTGGTCATACTAACCAAGAGTTAGGTTGCTATAACTTAAGGTTGTTGCATCAAACCTCCCAGAGAAATTGGTTAGTGACTCCCTTCTTCACTGAATCAATTTTTTTGTTAAAGTATTGAGGCAAAAAGCTGTCGGGAAAACCATGAGTTTGACATTGGAGCACCAAATTCTTAAATCTTAGACAAGCCTAATGGATTGTATTACCTTCTGAATTCTTGAAATTTTAGGTGTCGTTCCTAAGTGTCACCATCTTCAAAGGAGGGAAAAATCACACTTTAAATACAGTGACAAGATCTTCCATAGAAGTGATGGGTTCTCTTTGTAATTCAGCCAACCAATTACATGATTCTCCCATTAAAGAAAATGGGAACACCCTCAACCGAGCCGACTCTTGGCATATGTTCTTGAAGGAGAACGACCCGCAAACATAAACAAAGTTCCTGAAATCCTATAGGGAACCTCATAAGAGAACCCACAAACAACCCTTTCTGTTGCAAGAGCTGAAACATGGTGCTTATAATGTGGAACATAGAGTTCACTTTAGCCGAAGGTAAGCGAATGCACCAACTCCACACACAAGATTAGGGTTATTAGCATTCAACTCATTTACATCATTTAAATAGTAAATGTAATATTAGTGGATCACTTGTCTACCATTAATTACGTTGACATTCATTTCCTCTATCCTAAAATAACAACACATAAACAAAAATTAAAAGTAAGTAGATTATATTATGACTAAAAAGAGCAAAAATTGACTTCACAAAAAAAATCTCAAACAACACCATTTCCCAATAGCACTGCCATTTTGATTAAAAATGTATCAAAGACACTTCATCCAACTCTAAGCGTCAACGGTTGTTAATCAGTATATGATCCAACTAAATGGGATAAGATCTAATCCCAAAGGGAGAGGTACGTGTTTGAGAACAAATAGGAAGTGCAAATATGATCAAATCAGTCATAGCAATAAACTTATCAAATAAAGATATAATTCAAATCAGGGGATGACATTAATGTTAGACATGGGGTTTTTATTTTGATTATCAACTAAAAACAGTGAAAATCAATACAAAGTAATAATAATGAGATGGGTTTTTGGGATGTGGCTCAATTATAGGCTAATATCGACAAATGGGTAATTGCAAATATTAGAAAATAGCTATTTATTAGTGAGTAACCTAGATTATAGTTGAGTTAAACTTTCTCTCAAACATTTTACCCCAAATGAAGTCTTTTTCTCTCGAACATCAACAAGTAGGCAAAAAAATAACAGCTCACACCTTAGGCCATTCACTTTCTCGAGCTGAATGTGTTAAATAGGGTTAATAATTCACTGTCTCTAGATAAACCCATGTTAACCCAATAACCACTAACCATCAATCAATAAGCTTAATTTAAAACATTTCTCGAACACAAGGATACAACTGCATTTGCAACTATAGTTCTGAAATTAATCCACAATTACTGATTCGAATCACTTCTAAACAACATTTAAAGTAACAATTAGCAATTCTCATAAACTAAATAATCACATAATCACACCCCAAAAATTGAGGTTTTAGCTAGACATCATGAAAAGATAAAAATTGTTACCAAATTGAGTTTCCATCAACTAGCTGTAACACTCCTAAATGTAGCAAGAACTAGAGATTCACATGTATTTTAGAAGTTTTTAGCATGTTAAGAATTATAACTTCTTTTTTAAATTTAGTGAATAGAATTTTGAAGTCAAACATCAAGATACGTTCATGACGTCTCAAAACTAGTTTTTTAGTGATAGTGTGTTCTGGTGTGTTGTCATTGGAGTTTGTGTGTTATTAGAGGTCCAAATCATGTAAGATTGTATAAAACAAATAAAATATGTAGTCTAGGGGCTAAACATCAAGGTACGACTCCCTAAGGACCACGCAAAGGTCCTTGAAGAGGACCCTAACATTGCCTCAAAGTCTGCCAAAACAGTCCGAATCTACCATTCTAAACCACATCCCTTAGAACCATCTACGGTCGAAAGATGGGGGTGTAGATCAAGAGATAGTTTTTCAGAGGCTTGGCCTGCAGCCTCAACTATATGACCCAAATGATGAGCCACCAGTATGGGGCGTCAACACACCTATGGTCTGTATGTGGGGGTTCGTAGATGGGAACCTGGTTTACTGGTGCAAGTCGTCCATGACAAGGGTCGTTTCGTGAATTTACCCTTGGATAAAAATGCATGGGCAGTTATTTTATGTATATTAAAGTATAATATGGGTATTAAAACAATCAAACTGTCATTTAGACTTTGACACCTAAATCAAAACCCTTCCCTCCCAAATAGTTCTCTTTAAAGGTCAAGGATCAAACTAGTGTTTGGATTCAAGTGCTTTTTTCTTCAATTTCATGGGGAATTCATATAATAATATATGGTGATCCTTTATATAAGGCAATTTTCACCCTAGAGTCAATGTCAAAATAGTTTTCAAGTTTCCAAAGTTTGTGAAAAAGCTCAATTTTTACTCAAACTCATGGGTTCTTGCATAAAACATTTTCAATTGATAAACTATGATATATTGATTTTTAATTGGTGATTTTAAGGTGAAAAAATTCTATGAACCCATAATTATACTAAATTTCTAAAGTTGGCTTATAAAGTGGGTTTCATGATTATTATTGGTTATTTTAGAATTGTGCTTAGATTGTATTGTACTATTGGTATATATTGTTATCTATATCTATTTATGATGAATTTTTAGAGAGTTGATTAATGGTAATCATTGATTGAGTGAAGATTAAGTTGTTCTAATTCTCTTACTAAATTAGAATTTTTCTTGTATTGTTTGATCCATTTATGGTAGAGGTCTTTACTTATTATACATGTATTGTGATCATAAACTTGATGGAATTACATGGTGAATGGAGTATTATCATATTAAGGTGTATGTGAATGTATAATGTGAAGGTGTGTAAGTAGTCTCAAGGAGATATTGCATTAAGTGTGATGGTATTGTGCTTGAAGTATATGCTCTCTTAATGCTCATATGTATTAATGTTAGAATGTGAATTTTTTGTATAATGTGATGTTGTATCTTGACCATGTATATTTAGGTGTATATTCTTGATACATGAAAACTTGTTGAATATGATCTTTTGGAATTGGTAGACTTAGGTGCCTCTCCTTAATGTATGAAACTTGTTGAATGTGATATCTTGACTTGGTAAGCTTAGGCATCATTTTCTTAAGTAATGAATGTTTAGAATTGGTAAACCTAGTATTCGAACCTTTCTATGAATGACTAAGATGGCCTCTAGGCAATGTCTTGAACCAGTACACCTAATTTTTGGTGCCCTTCATGATGAGTTTAGACCCCTAAATAAATGTAGAACCTCTAAGCGGTATACCTAAGTGTAAAGACCTCCTTCTTGGGTGAGCTGATAGACTCAGAGATGGTGGGCCGGAACGGTAGAACACCATCTTTAAGAAAGTAAATGAGTTATCCCTAATGAACCTTGATCAGTAAGACCTAAGCATGGTGCCCTTCTTGGTAGAAGTACTATGGGTCGGCAGACCCAATATTTGTACCCTCTTTAGTGAATGAAATAATCTATGGGAACTAAGACTAGCACCGACTAGATATGGTAAATATGATATCTCCTTTCAAAGAAAAGGCTAGAGTCGAATGAACATCTTTCAATATCTCTAAACCATGTGCAAACATGGGTTGTCTATTAGTTCTACCCTTGGTAAGTAGAACTTCTTTTATTGTGTGGGGTCTTATTAAATCGGATTCATGCCTAGATAGTGTGACTATGTCGATTAATGTCTATTCCCATCATGTGGGATGTGCACTTTAGTTACTGGATAGTATCTACAACGTGTAGGTGGTAGTATGGAATGTTATCTACACATGGCACGAGTAAGATTAGAAGGTGATAAAGTGAGTTCCCAAAATTGTTAATGACTGTTATGTGAACTCTCCTAAATTCATGAATGTCTCCTTAAATTTCTTTAATAATGAATGTTGACTTATTGGGTTAGGTTGTAAAGGAAAAGTCCTCAACTATTGTAGTCTTGAGGAACACCTAGGTGTATGGTCTTCCCCTCCATGTCTTACTTAGGTGGGTCATAGGGTAAGTATATGTAGAGGGTCTAAGATTGTGAAATGGTATATTTGGAAAAGAGGCATATGTGTTGAATATTGGTAATTGTTATTTTATGACTATAATGTGGATATTATCTTATATATGGATGGTGACTTATAATATGCCTCTTATAATTTTTTATGATGTTTTGTATAAAATAAATATTGCATGAAAATCATACTAAAATAAATGTCCCTTTTTGCAAGTTTTTTTATGATCATCATACTTAGTACATAATTGTGCTAACTCCATTCTTTTCTATGTTTGACTACAAGTTTAGGTGTTGAAAAGTAAGGTGCTTTCCATAGTAAATCTTGAAATTTGATTTTCTTTCAGGACTTTTGGTATGTCCTTATATGTCGAGGACACGGGTGTTATGTTCTAGTTTCTTTTGTCAATAACTTGTAATAGACTTGTAGTATTGCCGTTCATTGTAAAGGGTCGTGTCCCTGGTATGTTTCTTGAATTTGGTCTATGTTTTCCATGTGAGACTACTATTTTGTTTGTGTATAAAGAGTTACAAATGTTGATGACTTTCAAGTCTTATGATTTTTGTCTAAGTTTTCCACGTCTAGTAGAGTCTTGTTCATCGGTATGAGTCACGACACATCTATGAGCAAAAGGGATATAAGACGTTAGAAGTTACACTTCATATTCTTGAAGTCATTCCTTAGAGTTGAGTATTATAAGTGTATTTTTCCTAATCTCCTCTGTTGTATTTATTGTATATGAAGACAAGGGTTGAACCTAGGAGAATGGAGAGGAGATAGTGAATGAGGAGTTCCTCACTAAGGTCTTCAAGGTGACCAAGCCCCTTTAGGTAATAAAGAGAATGAGGTTCCAGTGGTTTTCTCAGACATGACTTATAAGAAGATTTGAGCGGATTTTCTCACCTTAGCCCGAGCTATGATGGACCAAGCGAATACATATGTGGGGGGTAGGATGAATGCTAGTGAGAGTACCATAGCCTCGAGGTTGAGAGACTTTGTAAGGATGAATCTACCTATCTTTTTTAGCTCTTAAGTGAGAAAATATCCCCAAGAATACTTAGATGGTGTGTATAAGATAGTGTTTGTTATGGGAGTATCTTCTAGAGAGAAACTGGTGTTGGCTTCCTATCGATTGAGGGAGGTTGCTCAAGTGTGGTTCACTAAATAGAGAGACAATAGGCCGGTTAAAGCGGGTTCTATAGAGTAGGAAGAGTCTAAAAAGCATTCTTCGAAAGGTATTTTCCTCGATAAAAAATGGAGTGTATGATTGAGGAGTTCATAAATCTTAGGGAAGGTAATATGAACGTGGAGTGTTATTCTTTGAAGTTTACCTTGTTGTATAACTATGCCCCATCTTTGGTGTCTAACCCTAGAGATGAGATGATTATATTTGTGACCGGTTTAACCAATCTAGTCGAGGAAGAGTGTCATACGATAATTCTCCATAATGATATGGATATTTCTAGGCTTATGGAGTATGCTCAAAATCCATTGAAGAGTCTAAGCTTAAGATAATGACTATGGGTTTTATAAGGGTACATTTGATACGCAAGGTCAACGTTGTATTGAGAAGAGAGGCCAAAATCTAGATTCTTCAAGTGCTCCCAAGGTTAACTAAGAGAGGGGTAATGGTTCTATATTTTCTAACACTACTAGAACTACTTGTCTTAAGAGGCACTATACGAAGTGTCTAGCTGGTAATAGTGGGTGCTATGGTTGTGGAAGAAATGATCACAAGGTAAGATATTTTCCTACAGTTGCGGCTAGAGGGAGCGGTGCCAAACAAGAATCACATAGTGGACCAAATCATGATGATAAAAAGAAAACCCATATCTATGCTCCAAGCCAACAATGATGAAGGATCAAATCCACATGAAGGTGTCGGTATGCTATAGTTCCTTATTTGGTGATAAGATCCTTATGTGTTATTCGTGATAGCCTTAGGTTTCTCCTATGTGTGGGATGGTATGTTAATTGGAGGAGTTTATGAGAGTGTTGAGTTTCTTGTTTCTTTTCCTTCTATTCTACTCAAGATTGAGACTTAGATCTTTCTAGTAGCATGATGAATATTGTTGGAGTCTTTTGTAAAAATTAACTTTTCATATGTTCTTTCTAGGATTATGCATATTATAGTTGAATTCTGGTTAAAGGAGAAAATGAGTTTTCATTAAGTTGTGTTTCTCATGTTGATGTGCATATATTATATAATTGCCTAAATACCACATAAGTTGGAATGTTGAACATGATTAAATGTGTTCTTCAAAAAGTTGCATGATGTTCTTTCATGAGAAAAATTGCATGATGTACCTATTGATGTTATGAAGAGCATGATGTGTTATGGAGAAGTAAGTCGATCCAATGAAAATGAGAAATGGTAAAGTTGATGCGTAATAGGGTTGTGGATGTGATTCGTATCTTCTTATAATTTTTAATGTCTTTTTTATGCGGAGTTGATGCTCCTTCTAGATATGTGTATTGGCTATATGACTGTATGCATTAGTGTGAGCTGCTAGTCTTGAGTTGTTTCCCATAAATGTTTTCTAGATGTCATTCGAGGACAAATGTTTCCAAGTGTGGAATAATCTAACAACACTAAAATGAAGTAGGTAGAACTAGAGCCTCGCATGTATTTTAAAAGTTTTTAGCTTGTTAAAATGATGAGTTTTGGGTTTCCATTATAATGTCTAGAGACCCTATTTTCAATCATTTCTTCTATATATCATGATCCATGTATAATTACAACTATTCCACGATTTTGATCATTCGAAGGCAATTCAACTAAAACTTGATCTTATAGGTTCAATTCTAACTTATCAAGTTAATATACTTCCTATTCAATTAAACCTAGATAAATTCATATTTATCTGTTCCTAAATATGATCACTTTGTATTCACGACAATTACATTAAGAAGATCAATTCAGGACGTTCAACCTTGCTTCTAATGGTGTAAAGCCACAATCATCACCTTCATAATATTAGATTAGCGTTAATCAAGGAATTTAAATTAAAACAACATATAATCATCATATAAATATAATTCAAACATATTTCAATAATATCCACAAGATTGGAGTCTCAATCAAGCCTAACCCACAATGTAATCACAATCCAAGCAAGATTAGGATATTTTGGATACACAATTGGGGGATATGTATGGGGGATCCAATGGTGGAACAACCCACGGATAAAAGATATTCACATAACTTTGATCAATGCCTTAAACTAATCATGAAACCTTGGTGAAACTTGACCTAGTCTCTTCCTGTTTCTTTCCTTCTTCTTTCCTTGTAATCTTAATAGAACTTTTGGTAGGGGAGGATTTCATTTTTAAGAGTGAAGTATAACTTCCTAATTAATTTGTTAATATATTAAAATACCTAAAAACATTAAAAATAACCGTCCATGATTTAATTGGAACGTAAGGTGAATTTACCAATTCACCCCTCACTTGGTCGAACCCCTAGTAGAATTGCAGGTGGTGTCTCACGATCACAACCTACAGATCATAGGTGGTGTGATGGGGCGTCTTACATCTACGTGTTTCATGAATCAGGCTTCTCCAATTTGGGTCTAAGCTCCCACAAGTAAGTGTGAAGCCACGCCTCCTACCTACGGGGTTTCAACCCAACAACGGAGCGTCATAGAGGTCGTTGGTCATGCTATTTTGACAATTTTGGGCCAACGTTTGGGTCCTCTTCAAGGTCCCTTATGGTGGTCCTTAGGGATTCGTACCAAAACCTTTCACCCCTAATCTCGATGTTCTAGGTGTGATAAATATTTTTACATGTGTTGGACCTATAAAAACACATAAAACTCCATGACAACATGCTATAACATCCTAGCATCAAAAGAATAGTTTCCATACTTCACGTACATATCTTGATGTTTAGTCACTAACACTTCCAAACTAAGTTATTTGCATTAGTTTTGGTCTAGAAATTTCATTTTAACCCATTTGTAAGTTATTAGGCCTCATTTAAGGCTCTATCTTAAATCATACAATTTCTGGGGTGTTTCAATACTCCCCGCCCTGGAAACATTTTTCCCCGAATGACACCTTCAATCTTCATAGAGAATCACCACGACTCAAGACTAACAACCCATCGTGTATTAATTATTTCTAAATGCACGCACCCAACAATGGAAACTTTAATTCAACAAAACACATACTTAATACAAATAAAATGCATGAAAAACACATATTACGCATTTCTAAGGAGTAACTAACATCTCTTAGATACAACATGCTCAACATAGAATCATTAGGTGTAAATGCGTATTGCCTCATGATGCAACAACAAGAGCCAACACAATGCAAATGAATCAATTCTAACAAGGACTACACACATTCACAAACATAATCATCCCAAGGACAACATGAAGTCCATCATACCAAGTCATAAAACAAGAATTCTTGAATTTTTTCTAAAATCATAAAAGAAGCATATATTGGAAAGGGAGACGAGGTGATCACTCTTGATCGTCCTTGGATAGGAGAGCATAGAACGTATTCTTATTATGAGGCTCCACATCCTCACCACTAGAGGAAACCTTGTTAACTTCACTTATATTAAACTTTGCCTTAGGGAAATCTTTCTTCATGTCGCCACTCTCACCACATGTGTAAAAACCATCTCTACAAGCCAAATACCTACATTAATGGCTTTTACCACACCTAGAACAAGTAGTCCATAGGGACTCCCTACATTTCCCTCGCGATCTAGGGTTAGAAACCCTCTAATCATTATCCCCTTCAGACCTAGACCTCTTCTTTTCTCTAACTCTTTACTTCATGAGTTTTGACTCCTCTATTTGTTGCGCAAACACTATGAGACAAAAGATATCCATGTCATCAAAAATTATTTCCGAACGACATTCTTCTTCTACAAAATCGGATAGTGCCATCATAAATCTATTCATCAAATCCCTCGAATTGGCTACCTTTAACGATCCGAGAGTATACCCTTGAGGTTATGGCATTTTTAGGTCTCCACATGGCGTCGTCAACCTCTCGAAGGTCTAAGACAATCCTCTTAGCATTCATTCATTGGAAAAATCATAAAAATATCAAAAAATTTAAAACTTTTCATAGCACATCATATTCTAGGATATCACTTCATATATATATATATATATATATATATATATATATATATATACAACAATAATTACATAGTCAAGACACTAAGTCTCTTTACATTCTGAAGTCACAACTCTGTAGAATAATAAACAACCATATAATCATAAGGGTCCCTTTACTTGAACTTAAGAAACATCTATCAAAGATCTTCCCTCTTAGAAATATCCTTTAGCCGTCACTACCTAAACTTTGTGTAAATGATGAAGAAGAATGGCATTAGTACAAGAATGCACTATGTATAGTAACCATGCAAAAACATGAATTAAAAGAGGACATTTAGTGAGAAATCATGCAACATTTCTTTATTGTAAAACTTCATGAACATTGATTCAATTAGCACAATATATTTCACATACTTCGTATAGACGTGAAAATTACTCATAACAACGCTTAAAGAAATTTCATCACATTTAAGGATCATTTCTTAAGGTACACTTCACACATAAGAACTACCACCTAAGCCAACCTCCCAATCTCACTAGTGCAATGTGCAAGTAGTATCCCATACTACTACTCATACCAAGTGATCCTAAGAAGTCACCATAGACTTACACACATCACATTCATTAAGATACCACGTATGCATTAAACCTTAGACATAAGACCAACATACATCATTAATGGTCTCATAAGAACTCTTTCATTCATTGCATTTTAGTCATAACTCATTACTTCATTTTAAAGATAAACCACCCTTACAACCCCATCGCAAGCTTGCTTGTGCAATGTACACATGGAGTCACATAGCCCCCACATATACCAAGAAAACCCATTTAGAAGCCACATGTGTAATTGACATGAAACATCATAATTTATGTGTTAAACTATGTAAAGTCAACCGCGACACGCATTTATGCTAATCATAACAAAACTTAAACAAGTATTTATAAAGGAGCCTCATTATAACTTCCCTTAGAGTTCACTTGTGCAATGCATAAGTAGGGTCCATAGTCCTACCTACACTAAGTAGTCTTTCATTAGCCATATAGGCCACATCTACCCCTAACATGATCATCACACATACACAACATCATCCACACACCTAGAGCATACAACTAGTATGAAAGACTATACATAAAACTTCACATATCATCAATTCACTTAGACATGATATTAGAATTAAGGCTACATCCTTCAACTTCCAAAGCATGGAAATAATCATATAAATTAATCTTACATATAATGCCTTCAACGCTATGATCATAACACATAAACATGTATGATAATGTAAACACCACCACTGTAAGTGGACCATACCAAAAATCACAATTCAATATACATTCTAAGCTAATAATAGGAAATCGCTCAACTTACAAAATCTCCAAGCTAATAATCATATTGATCAATTCACCATAATGTATAGAAAATTGATATAGATAAGACTAGGACTAATCAATATACTATAATTTAATAACAATTGAATCATAATCTAATCAAGATCACAAGACCCATAACATATCATAATTTGATAGGATAAAGAGATCATGGGTTCTTCATCGGATTGGATTAAAAATCATGCCAAAAACATAGATTAGTCATATAATTATCATTATTATGCTTTTGAAATCACTTTAACAATGAACCTATGGCTAGATTGAAAGATGTGATTTTTGACTTAGAATTATGTTTGAAAAAGCTTTGAAATGACTCATTAGATGAACGGTTAAATAAGGAACAAAGATTACAATACCTTCTAAATAAGAAAGACCACGAAAATCTAAGAAGAAAGCTCCAAGAATACACCTCTATAGCTTGTTCTTGAGCTTGGTCTCCAATGGAGGTTTAAGAGAATTTTGAAGAGAAGAGAGTTTTGGAGATTTTGATTTCATAACGGCTGTTGGGGTTTTGACCTTTTAAAGGGGTTAAATATGAAATAAAAACACTTTATAAATGACCCCCGAAGTTACCAAAACGCCCCCATAGTTATTTTGACTTTTAGACATGCCAAACTTTACTTTAAAATGACGTAACAAAATTTGTGAAGTGGCTACGCTTCTAGGAGGAAACTACGTATTTCTCCTGACAACATTTTTGAGGCAGTGAGCCTTGTGTAGATCACGCGATGCATAGGCAAAACAAACTCAAGGCGCGCGACGTGTGATGACTTTCACTTCTTTGTTCTGCATGCTGCCATTTGGTAATTTCCTTGTCAAATATTTGGGTCCTCCTCGGGGGCCCTAAGGGTGGTCCTCTGGGAGTCGTACCTGGATGTTGTCATATTTTATTATGTTTATTAAGATACTAGGATTAACTCCACTATTTTTCAACTCCAAATAACAAATAAAAACAAGGCGACCACACAAGAAAGCACTAGCACATTTAGAGACTAACTTTCTAATATCTCTGATGTTTGACCTCCAAACCTCTTCAAATAAATTATACACACTGTAAAACACTTTATTTACATGTTAATAACCTTTTTAGACACATTTCAGTCTCTATGTACCTTAGTTAATATTGAGGGTCTTCACACTACCAAGCTTGGAATATACTTAGGCAAAAGGGTGAATTTCTTAGAGTACTCCTTTACACTCATATTGACTTGCTTGAGGTTAAAGAATTTTCTCACTTTTGCTTCCCTCAACTCCCGAGAAAAAACATATATACAAACTTTTACTTAATAGTTTCCCACTATATTGAGCCCACTCAAAACAACCTACTATCCTTCTATTGCTCATAAAAAAATTGGGCAACATCTTTCAATGGATAGGAAGCTAGATCCATCTTCTTAATGGAGGACACTCCCACGATAACAATAACCTTATAAACCTCCTCTATAAACCCATTTGGATCTTTTTCAACCTTGGAGCCACATATTTTGGGAGGCTCCTACTGAAGAAGTATCTTACCCTAGAAGCATCAATTCCCCTTATAGGGTTAGCCAGAATCACCACCTATAAATCAGCTTGCGCCGTCAAGGCTTGTGCCAATAGTTGCATAGAATACTTAAGCTCGTCATGAAAAGAATTCCCCATTGGAGTGTCATTTCGAACATTAGGAGATACTTGGTGTTGATCTTCAGGAGGATCATCATTTGGAACATGGGGAGATATCTCTTGCTCAGTTTCATCTTCCTATACTATTCTAGCCTTAGCTCTAGTATTTTCCATAACCTTAAAAATCATACGCATACATTAGAACAAAGACATAGTTGAGCGAAAACTCTATGGCACGACTAAGAGTATGACGAGGTGAGGTTGTTCCCAAAAATCCATGTCACGCCCCGAGCTACACCCAAGACGGGGACACCAAACATAGAACCACAAGTGATCCTAAGCTAACCCTGCTGGCATGATCATGAGCATACTAATGATAATAAACTGATGTGGAAGCTAAAAAAATAACTTATAATGAAAAGATGGGGAATACGCATATGTTAAAAATGATATATATGTTAAAATGATGAGTTTGATATAATGAAAATATTCACTCAATACCAAAATTAAAATAATTGTGACTAAAATAAGCCTCTAATCCGGACTAGAAAATACAAGGAAAAGCCCTAGCTAAATCTTGCAAAAACTTAAACTAAATGAGTAATGACTGAAATGACACTCATGACTGTTGTCCTCGGAGAATGAGGACTTACCACTGAATCTGCTATATTGGAGATCGGAAATCGATCTATGCGTAATGTGGATGCTGAGAACATGAACCTACATCATGAGAACATGAAGCGCACGTACGTGTCAGTACTTCAAAGGTACTGAGCATGTAGGATAGAGTAAAGCTGAAATAAAACATAACTGAACAAACATAAAAGCGAGTATAATAATTTGACATATTAAACGGAATTCTTAGCTAAATTGATGCAATGACAAATTTATAGCATGCTAAAACTGAATACTGAATATACTGATAAATAGGTCAATGCAGAGAGTCTAACTGATCTTTTGAAGCTACTAATAACCGATAATGAAACCACATGAGCTAAATATGTAGTCCAATGTATACACCCCATCGAGAGGACCCAATATACCTTACCAAAGGTGTAAAGGCATGCTAGCGTGATCACTAAACTGATTGCCCACAAAGGGGACTTAAAACCTACTTGTCTAGTAGTTCTGGGACTATTGGGTATGCTATACCCTAGTCCAACATGGTATTATGCTACACCCATGAATTTTTTAATTTTAGTGATCATGTCTTAGTTTCTATAAATAGTGGGTAGCTCGAAACTGAACAGGCAAATTGGGAATGCAACAATTATTCTGGTAATTATGCATTTACAACTGAGGCATGTATATCTGAAGTGTCTGAAATATCTGACCTACCATGTGTAATTTAAGAACTAAAGAAATACAAAGCTAGGGTTTTGAAATACATGCGATAATCTAAGAAATAAAATGATAATCTGATTTGGAACTTATATTTAATAAATTTATGAAGTTCTATCAAAGTTCTAGAAACCCTAGGTCTATGCATGATATGGTAAACAAGAATTTGACTGAAAACTAGGGACCCAATGGGTAAAAAGAAAACCACTAGTATAATCCCACATACTTGGTCATGAAATCCATGGAAAAATACTTAATTTTTAGGGTAGGAACTGCTGGAACTTGTGGCATTCTTGAACTAGGGTTCGTGAACTTTTTCTCATAGCTTCTAATTTTCTAAGTTTTGATTTAATGATTTGACTTAGATATATTTTAATTATGTTTCTAGGATTACACTGACTAAAATATGATGATTTAGGATCAAAACGATGTAACTTAGGGTTTAAACGAAGTGGGAAAGGTCTAAAAGACCGTTGGGAAAGTTGTTGTCAGACGAAACGACGGCAAGGACTGACTGTCCATCGTCTGACCGACGCCACGTCATTGGGTCTGTCAACTGGGCCTGTTCGATAGGCCTTTACTTAAATGGGAATAACATTTAACTCGGAGGTCAAATTTTAGCAATGTCAGTGACTATTGAAGGATAATTCAATTTTCATTCTGTGAGTAGGTTGTAGGAAACCTAATTCAATTTTTGCTAAGAGTTATGACCATTTAAAGTTGACTAAACTACATTTCCCCTTAAGTGTGTGCGAATTTTCAAACTACGGACCGTGCTGGTCATCCATAGCTCTTGTTAGAGAGTGGGTAATGGGGGCCTTAATCGATAGTCATGGACTATATACTATCGTGTGACCTACGGACCGTAGGTCCATCCGTCGATAAACACTTAGCAAATTTTCCCATCTGAATTTTTTGTTCCAGAGTTTCTGATCCCATCGACGGTTGTGCAGGACTGACCGTGGGTTAGGCTATGGTATGTCGATGCCAATGTTGGTTGCACCTGATGATTTCTTTTTGTAAAGCTGGTTTTTATTGTGTTTTGGCTATGGGTGTTACGTTATATCCCCTTTTGGAACATTCGCCGTCGAATGAAGACTAAACTAGCTTGAATAGAGGAAGAGAGCTTCAAACCCTACTATTAAAATTTGAGAACTGAGTTTGTGACTTAATTAAGTTCTGAGTGCATGGAATTACGCTGAAAATGCAAGTACTAACTGAGAAATCATGATTCTAAAACTTAATTTATGCATGAATAACTGGAAAACTGAAGAGGAACTATCACCTCAAGCTAGAGTGGGATCGGAAGGAATGAGATGAGGATACTTGGGTTTCATGGGCGCTTCTGCTTCCCAAGTAGCTCCCTCTACAGACTGATTGCTCCGCAACATCTTGACCAAAAGAACTTCTTTTTTTCTATACATTCTTACATGACGATCAAAAATCTCAATTGGTACATCCTAATAAGAAAGACTATCTTTCACCGCCACACTCTGCAATGATAGTATAGAGGCTGGATCACCCAAACACTTCTTCAAGAGTGAGATTCGGAAGACCAGATACACTACTGCTAATTTTGCTGGCAACTCTAACTCATATGCCACCTTGAAAACCCTTTTCAAGATCTTGTAAGGGCCTACATATCTAGGACTAATCTTTCATTTCTTTCCAAATCGCATCACCCCATTCATAGGTGACACTTTAGGAAAAACCCAATCATGAACTTGGAACTCTAGTTCCCTTCTTCTTACATCTGCATGGGATTTATGATGACTTTGGGCTGTCTTAAGTCTATGTCTAATGGCCCTATAAAAGCTGCTTCACCTACTTCAAACCAACCGACACGAGATCTATATCTTAATGCTGGAATTATAGCTATTATTGTAGGAAAACTCAAAAAGAGGAAGGTGATCATCCCAATTACCTTTGAAATCTATCATACAACCTCTCAACATATACCCTAAGGTCTAAATGGAACGCTCTGCCTGCCCATCCGTCTGTGGATGAAATTTTGTACTAAGTTTAACTTGAGTACCAAGAACCTTTCTGAAATGACTTCTAGAAATGAGAGGTAAACTGAGGACCTCTATCTGAGATGATAGAAGAAGGAACCCCATGCAACCTCAAAATTTCACTGTTGTAAAGCTTGGCATAGTCCTCCGCCGAATCTATAGTCTTGACCTCTACAAATTGAGAAGACTTAGTCATCCTATCAACTATCACCCAAATGCAGTCATGTTGTCTGCGAGTATGAGGTAACCCTATGATGAAATTCCTATTGATCACATCCCACATCCAAGTATGAATAGCGATCTCTTGAGTCATAGCTCCTGGTTTCTGATGTTCTACCTTGACTTGGTGATTTGGGGCACTTACTCACAAAGTCCGCTATATAATTTTTCATGCCATTCTACCAATAGACTTCCCACAAATCGCGGTACATCTTAGTGGCGCCTGGATGAATAGAATACCTAGAGTTATGGGCTTTTGCAAAAATATGTTGTCACAACTCGCCAACATCAGGAACACACAATCTACCCTGGAAGCGAAGTACACCATCTCCACCTTGGAAGAAAATATCCACTCTCTTATTATGGACTGCACCCTTAAGTTCAAGCAAGATTCGGTCACTATCTTGCTTTTCCTTAACCTCCACTAACAAAGAAGATTATGTCTCATTCTGAACTGTTACTGTCATGACTGGAGTGTATACCCCAGACGAGACCGGTGTTATTAACCTCTCAGAGGTCGCAGACAAGCCTACATGCGTTATTCATACCTCACCTAGGTTAATTTTTAGGGGAAAATTAATAACTTTTTATTCTTTAACATACTTGATAAACATTCTTAACATTTCATGACCGTTCATCATAAACGATCTAACATTAAATGATAAACAACTAAGTAAAATAGTTCAACAAATATTAATTGTATAATTGCCAAAATGGCACCAATACAAATTCTGAATCAAAACAGGAAAGAAAAGCTAGTGGAACATGATCCACTAGCACAACTCTAAAACTAAGCTGGAATGTCAAACAGTAGCATCCTCGAAAGCATAAGTACCTACAAAACTCCGGATGAATGCTGACGTCCGGATAGCGGCAAGAATGATCCTGTAGCTCTATCGCCCACCTGTTCCTGCACCTAAAATAGTATATATGTATAGGGTTAGTACACACTTGTACTAAGTATGGATATATGCAAGTACACACCAAGGACATGCATGAGAAAGAATAGCTCGTTCCTAACGACATGATTTTTGAAAGTAAAGTAAGTAGACATTACAAATATAGATTAGGTAAGTTAGTGAACTTTCCAAAATGGATAAGGAAGGTAATTCCATGAGAGTAACATGCATCATCATAAATATCATATTGCACACAACACGTAACATGTTCATATAGTACATACCATAACACATAACATATAACACATAGCTTCTTTTTATCATTAATTCATATGCCATGAGACCTTGGAATCATGGACTTGACATTAAGACTTTCCAAAATGAGGGATCAACATATGGAACATCAACTAGGGAGTCTTTATTACAAAACACAGAGTCTGCTTCATTCATTCATACGTACTTCATTTTATTTCATTAATAGGCCACTGTGAACAGCATCTATACCTAGGGTGTAAGTTAAGACTTTCATCGAGTTTGCTGTACAATGATCAAGGAATAACCTAATTTCATTAACTGAGTCTAGCTCACCTCTTGATTATCCTATCCTAACACCTTTGGTATCATTCATTTCATTATGTCATTAACTGAGTCTAGCTCACCTCATTCATTCATTGGGAACATTAACTTTAACCGTGATAGATCATGTGAGCATCATGAAATCCAGTGTCTCCCCCACACGCTAAAGACTTGGAATCACCAGCCAAAGTGACCTAGACATGCCAGCGTACATGGGAATTGAACCCCGCTAGATCCTTATATTGGCAGTATAGGTTCGAAGACTAGGAGATATAAGGAGACCCATACCCGGTATGCCGGATAGTCTCATCTCATGAGAGTTACGTAAACCTCCTCCCTTTCTAAACATCACCGCTCATAGATAGACTATGAGTGCTCAGTATAAAGTTTTATTACATTCATCTCATACCTCATGAAAGCTGGCTTCTAGTATGAGGACATCATAGCTCATTAGATGATTTATCATCTCATCATTAGTATTAAGTTTGTTAAGATCTATACTTTCTTTGGAGTGTTCATAGAGACTAGTTTCTTCATTATTTTAAACACTCATTGGTGAGTACCTAGTGGTGACATTTACTTAGGCTCATTTGAGACTGCACTCATCATTTACATTAGCCTCATGTCATGTTGTTACCACATTCTTCATCATTAGCACCTTTACTTTTCATAGTTACTCACCTCTTGTTACGTGAATGTTCATTTCACCATTTCATAGTTCATCTCATTATATGCCAATGCACTTGGCCACATAGTGTGTCTTACACTCATACTTAACCCTCCTAGGCTTCATCATTTCATTACATACATCTTAGGTTTACTTACTTTTGAACTTATGTTAGAATTATTCATTCATAGTTCGTTAAGTGATTCTGACTTTCCAAAGATTATGTCGTACAAGAGTTTTGTATCTTGTATATATGCCAAGATCTTGAATTTGATCTAAGTAGGTGGCGTTATTTTTTGGATATTTTATTCACATATGACTTATGTATCAATATGGAAATTTGGCAAGGAAATCCAAGTTTGAGTCAGTTGGATATCATTTATATTTTTCATTGATTTTATTTCTAATATTCATTACATCAGAACTCTAAATTAAATACCAACATTAAAATCTAAGGATTAACCGTCTACTTAATTTTGATCTTAGGTTGGTCGAAGGGTTGTGGGTTCGAACCCTCACAACCCCTTTTTAATTTTTCATTAGCCTCTTGTTTCCCATTCTCGCCTAAACAAAGAGGTTGTGCGATCAAACACCCACAACCTCCTTATTTAAATATTAATTTAAATTTTAATTTTACTGATGCTGTGAGGTGGTGGGTTTGAACCCCCACAACCTCTCTAACTTTATTTTAATTAAATGGGGTGAGTAGCAGTGATGTTGTGGGATCGAACTCCCATAGGCTCACTTTATCTCTTACTTACTTTTGCCTCTTCTTTTCATCCTTGATGTCGTGGGTTTTATTCCCACGCCTCCAATTCCCTTTTCTTTAATTTTCTCTCCTTCACTCGCTGCCTGGAGGTCGTGGGTTTGAATCCCACACCTCCCACTTATTTATTTTAATTTATTTTTCGCCTCCTTCTTCCCTACATCGCGAGTCTGTATCCCCCCAGCCCCATTTCTTTTTCTTTGTAGAGAATTCAAGTTATCCAGGTTCGAATCCCCCCAGCCCAATTTTCCTTTCCCTTGTCTCGCGAAACAAGTAGCTAAGGGGTTCGATTCCCCTTAACCGCTTCACATTATTTTTCCTTCTTTTTCATCCTTCTTAACATGTGAGGTCTTGGTTTCAATTCCCATTGACCTTAAATATTTTATTTTCCCTTTCAAAACCCAGATTTTAGCCTCATTGTAGAGTGCACAAATCTAGAAATTTTTTGTCATTCTTCAACTCATCTTTAGTCAAATCTTTCATAAGTTTATTTGGCTAATACATTGTTGTTCAACCAACCATATTTCATTACAAGCAGCATCACATTGTATACACATTTCACACATAAAATACTCAAGATATACATGCCTTAAACGACATCAAAACAGTGGCAAAGCACATTGCCGACGTGCACAAACACACACCTTTTTTTTTCAATCACACTTTGTTAGCATCTTTGTAATTACCCTCACATAAACATATTCATGTTTAATATAAACACATCATTCATGCCTAAATCTACCAGCACAACATACCAATCCTATGAATTCGTTTAGGAGCTAGGGACAAAATCATACAAAGGGGAACAACCTTTGTTTCGAAGTGGATAGTTTGAATCGTAAGGGGCCTTTTTGGAAAGGGACAATAGGAGAAGAAACCCATACCTTTTGACGTTGTTCAAGCTTGAAGTTTCTGTCAAAACTTTTCTCCAAAACGATGCCCAATTCACCTAAAGTTCCACCACCAACTCGATGAAAATCTCCCTTGCCTTAACGTTTTTTATTAACTTTCTTTCTTAGAAATTGTAGTGAGTTCTTCATGTGTGAAGAATGTTTTTAAAAGTTTCTGTTTCTTCACGTTAATTGTCAAAGAGAACAAGAGAGGTTTTATTTTTAGAACGTGGAGAGGTGATAAACGTGATAAGGAGAGTGAAAGGACCATTTTACCCTTAATCAATCAGATTTTAATTGATGATCAAACCATCAATTCATTGCTTCTAGTGGGGATCAAACCCGAGTTGCACCCTATTAGCGAAGATGGGTCACTTTGGGTCCCCCAACTCGAATTGATCTTTTAATTAAATTTATTTATTTATTTATTATTTCCTCAGGGTAATTTCGATATTACCCTTGGCCTGGAAAAGACCATTTAACCTCTGGACCCTCAAAACATAAAATTTCTTCTTATAAGTCAGGTAAAGCATTTTCGATTAAATCTTAGTTTTCGAGAGCCTCACATGGTTGGTTCCAACCTTTAAAGCTCAACTAACTCCCAAAGTTAGTCGACTTGGTCGTAGTAAGGGTTCCTAGGTCTAGTTCTATGCGTATCAATCCGTGTGAACCTTGCTCTGATCGCAAACATTCTTGACACCTTAAGTATTCATCCTATTAATTTTTAGGGTTGTTACATTGTCCCCCCCCCCTTAGAAAAATTCATCTGGAATGACACTTCCACTTCATATCGTAATGCCAGTCAGATCATAATAAAATCATTATGCATAGTCAAGCAATAGCAATAAATTACGGAGAGAGAAGAAAACATAGGCTTAAGAGTAGGAAGTTTAACCTCAAGAGCTGAAAAGATGAGGGTAGCAGGATCTCATGTCGGCCTCAGACTCCCACATACCACTCTCAATAAGATGACTTTTCCACAATACCTTCACTTTGGCAATCTCCTTATTCCTTAGCCATTTGACCTGTCAGTCTAAGATCTCAACAGGTACCTCCTCATAAGACAAGTCTTCACCAACTCACAAACCTTCAACAGGTAGAATCGATGCTGGATCACCTAGGAACTTCTTCAACATACAGACATGAAAGAATGGATAAACACAAGCTAGCTCCGCTGGCAATGCTAACTCATAGGCCACCTCACCCACACGTTGTAGGATCTCATATGGCCAAACATACCTCGGACTCAACTTCCCTTTTCTACGAAATCTCATCACCCCTTTCATAGGTGATACTTTCATGTAAACCTGGTCACCAACATCACTCTAAGGGCCGTTTTCTATTATCAGCATATGACTTCTGCCGACATTAAGAAGTAGCCAACCTGTCCCTAATTACTCTGACCTTCTCTAAGGCCTCGTGAATGATCTCTGGATCAAAAATCGATGACTCTCCGACCTCAAAACATCCAACTGAAGATCTACACCTCCTACCGTACAGTGCTTCAAACGATGTCATCTCAATGCTGGAGTGATAGCTATTATTAAACGAGAACTCTATCAAAGGCAGATGGTCATCCCAGTTACCTCTGAACTCAATCACACACGCTCTCAACAGTTCCTCCAATGTCTAAATGGTGCGCTCTGCCTGCCCAGCTTTCTGAGGATTAAAGGCAATGCTTAGATTTACCTGCGTGCCCAAGCATTTCTAGAAACATCTCCAGAGATGTGAAGTAAACTGAGCTCTTCTATCTGAAATTATAGACAAAGGAATCCCATGCAATCTCACGATCTCATCAATGTAGAGTCTTGCATAAGCCTCGGCTCTGTAAATAGACTTCATAGGGATAAAGTACGCAAACATAGTCAATCTGAACACAATAACCTATATGGAATCGTGTTGCCTTCTAGTCTTTGGAAGACCAACCACGAAGTCAATATTAATTGCCTCCCACTTCCAAGTCGGAACCTCAATAATCTGAGTCAGACCAAAGGCTTAAGAAGCTTTGCCTTAACCTGCTGACAATTAGGACAATTTGCTACGTATTCTGCAATGTCCTTCTTCATACCATTCAACCAATAAATCTGCTTAAGGTCATGATAGATCTTGGTGGAACCTGGGTGTATGGAATATCTTGAACCATAGGCCTCTGTAATAATCCTAGCCTGCTGATCATCCACATCTAGTACACACAGCATGTCCTTATACTAAGTATGCCATCACCTCCCAAAGCAAAAGACTCATTTATCTTCATCCGTAGTGAGTCTTTCAGCTCCATCAACACAGTATCTAGATGCTAACTCTTCTTGAATTCAACTACCAAGGATGATTCAGAACTAGGAATAACTGAAACATCTCCACTAGTAGAGTCAACCATTCGCACACCAAGTGTGGCTAGTCTGTTTACCTCTTTCACCAGCTCTTTCTTCTCATCCTCAACATGGGTTGTACTTCTCATGCTCAACCTGCTCAAGCATCAGCTACAACATTAGCCTTACCTTGACGGTAGTGCACATTTATGTCATAATCCTTCAACAGCTCCAACCATCTCCTCTGACGTAGATTCAACTCCCTCTCTGTGAACACGTACGGGAGAGTCCAATGGTCTGCGAACACATCCACTTGCACTACATATAGATAATGTCTCCACAACTTCAGTTCAAACACCACAGATGCCAACTCTAGGTCATGAGTGGCATAATTCTTCTCATGAACGTTGAGCTATCTAAAAGCATAGGATATCACCTTACCAGCCTGCATGAGAACACAACCCAAACCAATGATAGATGCATCAGAATAAACCATGTAATTTTCACCACACTTAGGTTGAGTAAGCACCGGGGCTGAAGTGAGTCTGTCCTTGAGATCCTGGAAATTCTTCTTACAAGTCTCTGTCCATTCAAACTTGTCTCTTCTTAGTCACAGCAGTCAATGGGGCAGCAATACAAGAAAAGCCCTCCACAAACCTGTGATAGTAACAAGTCTATCCCAAAAATCTACGAATGTCAGGGGGAGTAAGAGGCTTTGGCCAGTTCTCCACAGCCTCAGTCTTCCTAGGGTCCACCTCCACACCCTGATCGGACACAACATAACCGAAGAAGGTCACTAATCTAAGCAAAAATTGACAGTTTTTGAATTTGGCATACATCTGATGTTGTCTAAGTACCTGCAAGGTTAGTCTCAAATGTTGTTCATGATCTTCCTTGGTCTTAGTGTAGATGAGAATTTCATCAATAAATACTATGACGAAAGAGTCTACGCATTCACGAAAGACCCTATTCATGAGATCCGTAAATGCAACTAGTGCATTTGTGAGACCAAATGTCATTACAAAAAACTCATACTGACCATAGCGGGTACGAAAGGTCGTCTTTGGGATATCTCCATCCCTAACCCTAAGATGATGGTACCTGAACGAAGATAAATTATCGAATAGAAACTAGACCCTTGGAGTTGGTCAAACAAGTCATCTATCCTGGGAAGTGGATACTTTTTCTTGATAGTGACTTTGTTGAGCTGTTCATAGTCGATAAACATTCTAAGGGTCCCATCTTTCTTCTTTACAAACAACAATGGAGCGCCCCAAGGGGATATGCACGGCAAAATGAAACCCTTATCAATGAGATCTTTTAACTGCAGCTTCAACTCTTTGAGTTCTGCTGGAGCCATTCTATAAGGAGGAATTGAGATTGTTTTAGTATCAGATTCTAAGTCGATACCAAAGTCGATCTCTCAAGGGGGTGGTACTCCAGGGAAATATTCAAGGAACAGATCTAGGAATTCATTCACTACAGGCACTTAGTCTATGGAAGGGATGTCATGATTTAAATCATTGACACTCACAAGATGACATAGTAACCCCTTAAACATCATTTTATTGGTCTTAAGATTTGAAATTAAGGGATTAGGACGACTCGAATTGTACCCCTCCCAGACTAACTCGTCTTCATCAAGGAAGTGAAATCTTACCTCTCTACTAAGACAGTCCAAGGAAGCATTACAACTGTGAAGCCAGTCCATGCAAACAATAATATCAAAAGCATGCATGGGTAACTCAATAAAGTTTGCACACATAGTCTTACAACTTAAAACAATTGGGCAATCCTTGTATACCCTATAAATTGTTACATTTCTCCTAAAGGCATACTGACCACTATAAGATAATGAACAACTTCAGTTAGTATTTAAAAAGTAAGGGCAAGTAGAGGAGTTACAAAGGGAAGAGTAGACCCTGGATCAAGAAAAGCATAAACAGAAGTTAGAATATTTGAAACATACGTGTGAGCACATCAGCGGACTCCTCCTGCTCCTCCAAGCCATTCATGGTATAGAATTTGTTCCTTTTGGGAGTCTCGGCTGTTGCTGCACCCTGTGGGTTAGGCATAGGCTGATCATTACCTCCAGCCTGACCTCTGTCCCGTGGACAGTCTCTGACCATGTATCTACTCTTACCACAATCGAAGCAGGAATTTGTGCCCTGTGTGCACTCTCCACTTTGGGCTCGGCCACACTAGGCACAATTCTTCTTAGGACGCTGCATATCACCTCCATTGCCCTTCTTGGGCTTAGGTGTGCCTCCCCTAGGTGTAGCACCCCTCTGAGGATTAGAACTCCCAGAACTCTGTTGCCCCATTTTGAACCTTGGCTGCTCACGGACGCCAAAGTTGTTTCTGTGGCCTCCATGACTGGGACCTGCCTGATCTTGAGGCCTAGTCCTCCTAACATCACAACACCTGCTGGACATGCACCATCAACCTGGAAAGTTCCAAGTTATCATGGAGCATCACATATTGATACTCCTCCTTCAAGTCTCCATTGATTCTTGTGAGGAACCTGCTCATCTAATCCCTGTTCTTAGAGACAAGGGAAGCAACATACCTGAATGCTTTCAACAAACCATAGTATTGTTGACACCCGATTTTCATCCTCCCTGATACGAATTAATCTTCGAGTTTCTTAAAATCCTTACTATTTGATATAATTGATTTATACAATTCAATTTATTTTCAAGTTGGTATTATGAAGTTTTGTCACTTTTAGCAACGTACATATATATATATATATATATATATATATAT
>NC_028644.1:52807700-52848057 GCF_001406875.1 Solanum pennellii
TATATATATATATATATATATATATATATATATATATATATACATATATATTATAGGCATCATTTTGTCTTTAGCCATTTTAAAGATATTTTAGCTTATCTCATCACATTATGAAGCTCGTTGAATAATCGATATTGAATTTGCTAATTAACTCCACTTGGTCGATTTTTAAAGTTTTGTTTTCTTGGACAAGCCATTAACTCAAAATCTAGCCTTTTGAATTTTTTTTTGGAAATAATTGGGCCCTCTTTTCTTTTTATATATTTTCAGGCAAACATTCCAACCCAATTCAAAAAAACAATTTCCAGAATCGATCCTACTCCCATCTAATCCTTTTGACCAGACCCAACCCGTCACTTTTTTTAAACCCAAATAAATTTCCAATTCATCCAAATTGATGAAAGCGTTACCTCTGCCAGCTTCGTCTGTCTTACTCATCGAAGGAGCGACGCGTGAAGGACCTCTGAATCAACACGTGAATTTCAAAGGAAAGCAAATTTTACTCCGAAGCAACGCATGTTCGTCTTTCCCCCTCTATCAACGCGTGAGCAACCTTCTCTAACGTCCTTTTCTGCTCTTCTTCGTGCAAAAAAGGGCAGGTTACCCTACAGCCTTCGTCCTTGCACGCTCGGAGATGAGTCCACGTAACATAACAAAGGCGCACATTCAATCTGTACCCTCGGCGCAATTTCTATCCGGTCCTTTTGAGAGGATCATTTGGGGATATTCTTTTAGGGTTAAGAATTTAGCCTTTTGAAAATTGGATGGGCCTTAATTCGATTTTGGGGAGCCCTTTTTCCTTTTATTTTAAACCCCTATTTCATCCATATATATGATCGTTTTTGGCTTTTTAGAGGGGGATTTTTTATGTTTGTAGACATATTCTTGAGGCTAGAGGCTTTCATTAAGCCAACTAAATGCATAGAGAGATTTTGAGTGTGAAGATACTTAAACTAAGACAAAAGAAAAGGAAGATTTTCACGAGTTCTTAGATAGAAAGATTTTAAGGTCAAGCTTACCGAGGATAGTGATTTTTAGCCTATTTTTTCTGTTTTGTTTTGCTACTAAGTTTCTTCTCGAATCCATTTTTAGATCAACATTCTGCACGAGTCTGTGTTCCTTGTTCGTGTTAGTGTGGTGGAGTTCACTACTGCCCGTCTCTACTCATCATTGCCTTAGTTCGCTGCCCTCGACAAGTTGAAACCTCCTCCTAATCTCAATGTATTTTGAATATAAGTGTTCTCTTTCAACAACCCCTTTAAGTTGTTCTTCACTTGGTTTTGATAAGCGCTTGGGATTCATTGAGGGATTTTATTGTGCATTTTAGTTGAGTGTGTCTTTTTTTTTGTGTGTTGGTGACATGAGTTTTAAATTAAGGGCCTTAAGGTTCATTGTATTCAAGCATCGTATTGTTGCATTATTGTGGTATTAATTAGATTTAAATTTCATTTTCTTGATTCAATATAAGTTCTATAGCTTTCTTCACCCGATTGATGTCTCGTGGTTGCTTTGAAAAAGCCGAAATGTTGTATTCTGGTCCCGTGCACTCCATCGTTTGACAACTCGTTCCCCTCTAAAATCTATTATGGCTAAGTTTTCTTCAGGTATATATTGTTGCATCTGATTGTATCTTGACTCTAATTTATTTTCTCTAACAAGAGTATTACTAATGTATTGTGGCATCGAACTTTGATATATAGCGCATATGATTATCATTGTGATTAGCTTATCGAAATGTCATTGTCACTTGATTTGTTTGTTCTCCATGGTTAGATGAGTTTGTGATATTGCTGCATTGGAATTTGATTATGTTTTGCTACGACTCAGCTACTGCTTATTGCTTCCTTCTTTCCTTTTACTTTAAGTGGTGAAAATTGTCGAAATCCTTCTATTTCATGTCTTCAAATTTTGTAAAACATTAGTATATATTAATAATGTTGTTCCTTGATTTCCCTCATGTTTTAAGAGTTTAGTTTATTCCATTTGTACATGTTTTGCTGCTGTTTTTTTATTCTCTATTAGTGATAAAGTGTAGTTTAGTCATATCCTTACTATTTGCGGAGATTTATATTAAGGAAGAAATTGGTTGGATTGTAATGATTTATTTTATTTTGAATTTTCTTTATCCTACCCCTCCTTTCTTTATTTTTTTTTTATTTCTTTTACCATTGTGTATTACAATTTAGATTTAATGATATCAATCCCAACCTTGATAAATACCTTAGTACATATATTTTATTTTATCTCTTTAATTAGTGACATATTTTATTTTAGAGTGTTTCCTTCTTTGTTGTTAATTTTCGTATTGCCTTGGAAAGTTCAAATTTGGTTAATTCTAGGCTTATTTAATCTACATGTATCTAGAATAGTAACTTAGTTCCTCGATCAATTCTCACTTTTGAGGGTATATTTTCTTTTGTTAGAATTTTCACTTGGCATGATTTTCAAAAGATTTTTCAACATTATTTAGTCATCTTTGTTTATTTACTTCTTTGTTAGTTTTTGATTACCTGTTAGAATTGTCTCACTTCTCTCTCCCATATATCTTTTCATATCATTCATACCTAAAATTTCAGGCTTGCATTCTTAGTTTTTGATTTCCTTGGTTGAAGGCTATAACTCTGTTTTCCCAGAAGAGTTAATCGACAATTGTACATATGCGTTAATACTTAATTTGCAGCTTTGATAAATATTGTTTGATCGATCGCGTTGCTTCGGCTTACCTAAACATAATAATACCCTCTATTATTTATTCTCGATTATAGTTTTATGTACAAGTGTGTATACTTTTCTTAAAATCATTTTAGCACTATCTCGTCAGTTCTTGTCACTTACTAAGTTATTCTACCTCTATTTAACTATTTAGTCATATATTTTTCTTTTTGTTATTATATTTAGTCGCTTATTGCTTTTAGATTCAATAGTTATGTTCATTACCTTTTCTTTTTCATGATTTCATTATACTTTTCTTTGTTTTTGTTAGTTAAATTGATCTGTGTCTTTTTTTTTAAATCATCTCTTGTTGGCTTTATCATTCGTGTACTAATTTCTTTTCATTTTATTGCATGTGTAGAATTCGTCTGAGTTCGCACTAAACTCTCGCCTTCCCACTTGTCGAAAGAGACATAAAAGCTCAAAATTATCCCATCGAGTCAGCCAAAAAAACATAGACGTAGAGGCCACGAAGTTGAAGATTTTGGATCAAAGCGGCAGAAATTTGTTTTTCTAGTTCAAACTCATTTTTTTATCTTTGGGCCTAAGTCCTATCGAGCTTTATTTTTGGTACTTATCATTTATTATCATATGTTTAGTCTAGGAGAGGTACTCAAGATGATAAAATGGGTCAAAACCCCAAAAAAACGGGTCAAACTCCCAAAATAGGTGGGTCCCAATACTGGTCAAGGCGAACAGAATCCGGAATTGGAATGAAATCTCTCTACGCTCTCTCTCTTTATTTGATTTCTCATTGCTTATTTTTTTTATTTGTCGTTAGTTCTAAAGGTTAGGAAAATCCAATTCCCCATAAAATGTAACTTTGGTTTTAACAATTCAATCAAGTAAAAGGCCTAAAAGATTTTACAAAATTAAAATTGACTTAGGTGAATAAATTTTTTTCCTTTCAAACACAATCCGAAATGATTTTTTTGGCTTTATTTTTTAAACAACTCTAAAGAGTATTTTTATCGCAATTGTATGTCCTAGCTAAATATAAAGTTAGTCGTCGGATAGCCGTAATTAAGCGGAATGTTTTAGGTGCTTTCAAAACCTTCCTAAGACGTTCATAAGAATCCCCAAACCGTTTTAAATATTTTCAAATGATTTTAGCTATTTAAGTCATTTGAAAAAAAAGGTTTCTTAATTTTTCTCAAAATTAAGTGACGACTCTAAAAAGTCGAGAACTCTTAAAAAAATAATTGTTTTTTCTTTTTTTTCGATAAAATATAAATGACGAGTCTGCTAGGGATGTTGGAGGATTCTAACCTTAAGACTAACATTATTTGGTTATAATTGCTTAATTGTTTACCTTATTATTATAGTTATTGCATTTACATGGCATTTTTCCGCAAAACGGCAAGTATTATGAATTAGGAAAACGAAAGTTATGTGTCTTTCCACAACTTTTTTAAGAAATACACAAAAATTCGTTTGGAAGTATCAAACAAATAGTTGGAATGCGGTCATCTGACGTTGTTTGGTAGATTCACACAGATAATTGTCTGACTCGGGTAACATTCAATTTGAAAACTATTCTAGTAAGACTAGGTTAGAGGGAAACCAAAACCAAAATTTAAGCATTAGCCTAAGACGGCTTAATACCCAAGGTGTATTGAGTCCATTTAGTAGAAAACCGCCAAAATTGTGTCTAAGGTCTTTGACCTCACGGCACATCATCTTATTTGACATTTGAATGATGTACGTGTAAAAAACCAATATGAGGGTGGGAAAAATTTAACTAAGTTTCTATTTTGTAGAAATGGAGTGTTCTCCAATGTTTGATATGGTCATAGCAGCGCCATCTCAACTCACAATGTGGTAGGACAATCTCGACGGAGATCACAAAAGAACCCTCAACAAATACGTGGGTACATTAATAGAATTAATCAACATGAACGGTTGGACAGAACTCGTTGAGGTCCTTACAGGGTATTGGGATAGACAAAATGGTGTTTCGTTTCGGAATCACCGAAATTACCCCATAGGATATTGCAGACTAGTTCAGGTTTGGAATGACTTTGCCTAGTGGTGCCAAGAATCCCATGTAGTATTCATAGATATTTATATCTGATTTGGACATGTAAACTTCTACGCCACTTACAACCGAGAGTTCGAGATCTCCTACAGAGAATGGAACGAGATTCGTCCTCTAGCATTTGCTGTTGCATTGTTTGAAATAATGGTCTTCCCTCATGGTCCATGTCTGAGTATAAATACCTTAGTTATAACACTCGTGCATACCTTGTTAAAAGGGTATGAGAACCAAGGGATAACAAAGTATTATCCTATAGCTCCGGTCATCCTATCAGATATGTATCGTGCCCTGGGAAAATGCAAAGCGGGACATTGATACTTCCAAGGATGGAACTTTCTACTTCAGTGGTGGATCCTCAGCCATTTAGCGAAGGGTGTAAGGACTCGGGAGATGCATACTCTTGAAAACAAGAAGACCCTTAAGGATTTGAATGACCTGTTGTACTGGGAAAATATGGACAATAGGAGAACAAGGGGGAGATGGGCTCAAATTTTCTCCGAATTGAGAGAAGAAGATTTCCAATGGATGCTTGACCGTTCTATCATGAAAGTAGTCGTAGTGGAGAGTCGAAGTCATATTGTGCTTCCTCTCCCAGGTATTTGGGGAATTCGCCCTTATGCACCCTTTCGAGTGTTGCGACAGTTTGGGGAGGAGACAAATTGTACCCAAAGAAGCATACAATGGTGTTTATGTATATGATATTGGAGACAATAGAGTGCACGACGCGTCTGAAATGTTCAGAGAATTGAAAAGTGCCAAGCGTATAGATAAAGATACTATCGCCCCTGACCGATTCAATGTTGGGTACGACAAAAGTTACAAAGAATGGTTGAAGAAGAACATACAAAACGCTTCCTTTCACACCCCGCGTGGCTTTCACTACGTAAATGACAAAGAAGCCAAAGTTGTGGCCGAGCTACAAGAGGTAAAGAAAGAGGCCCAAGAGGCGTATGCTAAGTTTGTCGAGAACCAAGATACTCTTGAGAGAAGGACTCAAGAGGTTGAAAGACTGAGGCGTGGTTATGATGATTTTTACACCTGGATCAAGGAGAAAATCGAGAGGACGCGATACGAAAGTTTGGACGACATAGGATGCCTTGTTGAAGGATTTTTGCTAATGTTAAGATATATGTTTCAGCAATACAAGACTCAGGGGGACGGCGACGGAGACAACCGCTCAGTTAGCTAAAAGCATTTCATTTGATGAGGAGGTGACAGTGGAAATGGAAGAATTCGCCTCCACGAGAGAAAGGATGGTATAACTGAGGAAAAAGAACAAAGCCTTCCACAGAAACATGATTGATAAACATCGGAAAATGGGCGAAAGATACCCCATCTACAAGCACGAAACCAATAGTGGTCGCGACAACGCGCACCCTAAAGCGAGTGAGGAAGACGACGACGAGGAAATCGTCTACAAACCTCCGTTCCTAGGCTGTCTGAAGGGAGGAGAATAATGTTTAAATAAGAAAGGAAATGACTACGTGTCGTTATCATTTTATCTTTAGAAATCTCTATTGTTGCCTTTCATTTCATTGTAATCGTAATGAACTAATGAATGAAAATTTTGTTATCTCGTACTCAAACTACGTTAGACCTGAATTATCCTTGTGAGATATGTAGGCAGCCTCCCCAGGACCGGCCCCTATCTTTTAAAATTTTCATTCCCCTTCATGTTACGAGAATATACGAAGACCAGAACAATAGACGTCAAAGAGCAGCTGCAAGAAGACCGTAGCTCCACATGATTTAGACTTTCTGAGACAGTGTAAAAACTAAAACAACCAAACTCTTTCTTGTTATTAAAAAAATGTGTTTCTGTCCTTACTCGTGAGTTTAAGATATCTTGAAACAAAGCAACTTGTGTGTTTATCTGCTCTCTGTGTGATATCATGCATTTTTTACTCTGAATCTGCACTAACAAATTTGCCTTTGAGTTGTTCTCATTCTCAGGTACTTTGAAACTGATCTGTGTCTATCAAAAGCTTGAAGATCATCCCTATTTCACCAGATCAACAAGTCCCGCAAATTCCTTCCCTAGACAAAGTTTAGACAAAGGAAAGACAGTTATATTTGATAATAACGAAGAAGTGAGTCTTACTGATGTTGTGGCGTCTCAACCCACTATAGCGGACCTTAATGAGTTTATCCTACAACATATGCAACTGATTGCAAAAATGAATGTAGAAATGCAAAGGAGACAGGATCTTCCTCCACTAGGATTTGCTGCAAACGATGCTGATGGGAGACCTCCAATCTTCTTCCCTTCCTAAAATATGGATCAAACTCAGAACCAACAATCTAGACCTGTTCAGAATCCGTCGGTTATACATATGACTACCCAAAATCCCCAATATACCTCTGCATCCTACCAAACTTCACCTACTCTTAAAAACAACAACCCCAAATCTTATCCCATCCTCAAAATACCCATCACCAAACCGCTCCCCCGCCACAAAATCAAAACCAAATAAAAAACCAGAATACTTTCAATCCCCAAATAACCCACCTATACTTAAATCAGAATACCAATCCTCGGACCTACCTACAGAATTATCAAACCGCTTAAAATGCTCAAAGTCCCTCTGTAGCTCCACCCTTAAAAAAAAGAGCCACTTTTCTAATTCCCGTCCCTGACGAGCACAATGTGCACGATTATGAGTTGGACCATTACGAGGAAAAGGAAAACGAGTGGAGGGCAAAATAAGAGGTAAAGGTCGACATAAAAGAAGAGATCAACAATGCCATGAGAGAGCTTCAATGCTTCCCTTATATCACCGGGCTTAGATATGAGGACTTATGTAGTTATCCAAATGTGAACCTTCTAGAAGGGTTCAAGATCCCAAAGTTTGACACCTTCGGAGGAGTGGGAAAACCTATGGCTCATTTGAGAGCCTACTGCGACCAGCTCGTTGAAGTTGGTAAGGATGAAGCTCTACTGATGCGGCTCTTCAGCCGAAGATTGTGTGGAAAAGCTGTTGAATGATTCACATCGCATGAGACAAGACAAATGCCCTGCTTGAATGCATTGGCAAATGATTTTCTCGATCGATTTTCTTACAACATAGAAATTGTGCCAGACCGATACTCTTTGGAGAAGATGAAACAAAAAGCAACCGAGAGCTATAGGGAGTTCGCCTATAGGTGGAGAAAAGAAGCGGCAAGGGTGAGACCACCCATGTCTGGGAAAGAAATCGTTGAAGTATTCGTGCGCGTGCAAGATCCTTAATATTATGATAGATTTATGTTGCTCGTTGGAGCAAAGTTTGAAGAGATAGTCAAGATTGGTGAGACTATCGAGGATGGTTTAATATCAATAAATATAGCCCGTATAGCCGCATCGCCTTGATCTTTAGGTTGGTTAAAAAACAAAAGAGAAGAAATCGTTGTTGTTTCATACAGCGGAAGGAAAAACCCCAAAAGCTTATCATATTCCCAAGGTCGTTCCCAGCCTTCCCCAAAGTCCTACCAATCATGCTACATGCAATCTAGTCATCCCCGTAATCATATTGCTACCTCCATTTATCCAAATGTCCAAGCTCCACTATACAAAAATCCATCCTCAAATTACCAAAGTCCATCTCCCATTTACCCAAATCACCGTCCCCCTTAACAAATTTCATCTCCTTACCAGGGTTTTGCTCCCAAATGTTCTAATGTGCATTCAATCTACCGAGAACCCCCTCTTGTTTATCAAGTTCATGCTCCACTGCACAAAAATTCCCCTCCGAATCATAAAGCTCCATCGCCAAACTACCAAAAATATCCATATCCCAGAAGCCAAGCTCCCCGTCCAAATGCCAAAAATTATCAACAGGTGCCTCGTCCTCCACAAGGCATTTATGGACCTCCCTGACCAAAACTTGAGAAGAAGCCTCCAAGGAACTTTACTGCGCTCACTGAAAGCCAATCAAAGTTGTACGAGCGACTGGCTGTGGCTGGATACATCTACACTGTGGGGCCCAAGCCCGTGGATGTCAATTCAAAATTCTACAGACCACATCAGAGATGTGCTTATCATTACAACCGTGTTTGGCATGATACTGAAGATTGTATAAACCTCAAGCACAAAATTCTAGATTTGATTGATCAAGAGGTAGTCTCTCTTCAACTGACGGCACCAAATGTCAAAACCAACCCATTGCCGAATCTGGGAGTCAACAATGTCAATATGATCGAGACAAACGAAGACTGGTGTGGAAATAAGATGATTACTCGCATCATTCACAATGATTTGGAAAATACTGTCGCTTCTTTAAGCGTTAAAGAGAACAGAGAGTTCATTTTTTTGATACCCGCAAAGGCTGTTGCTTTGGTGCCGTCAAAAACTCTCGTCAAGCCAATGTTTGTTATTGAAACTGCTGCTGCTCAAGGCATGACCACGTTTTGAAGATGTTACACTCCTGGTGAGCTTTCTCTCGGAGAAAATAAGAAGGATCAGCCTAAAAGGACGATAAGCGAAGGAGAAGCGGAGGAATTCTGGAGAAGAATGTAGCCAAAAGATTATTCAATCGTAAGGTTTTTGGAGAAGACTACAGCTCAGATCTCCGTATCGACCCTGCTGATGAGCTCTCAATCCCACAGGCAATCCTTAATGAAATCTTTCAATGATATGTACGTAGCCGCGGGCACAAGCAATGATAACGTGGCCGGCATGATTCACTAGGTTATTTGAGGGCACCGAATCAGATGTGACTAGTAGCTGCCAGTTGAAGGGAGGTAACACAACAAGGCATTACACATCAGTGCGGTATGCCGCGAAAAGGTTGTCAACCGCGTCTTAGTAGATGGTGGATCTGGTCTGAATATATGCCCGTTGTTGACGTTGAGGCACCGAAGGTTTGACCTTAGGAAACTTTAGCAAAACCAAGTCAACGTGAGAGCCTTTGATGGGGTTCAGAGAGACACGTTGGGAGCGGTGAATTTGATCGTTCAAATTGGCCCAGCAGAATTCAGCGCGCAATTTCGAGTATTGGATATCGATACCAGTTATAACCTTCTTCTAGGAAGGTCGTTCATCCATGTGGCTGGAGCCGTCCCGTCTACTCAACATCATATGATGAAGCTCGTGTGGAAGAACGAAAAGGTGGTTATACATGGCGAACAGAGTCATTCTGGAAGAGAGACGCCAATCATTCATGAAGTATTGCGAGGTACAACTTTTTACACGGTGGAGCTGGTGAACGCCACTGGTGCAGACTTGGCCCCACTAACTCCCATGCCTGCCGTGTACAAGATGATATACACTGTGATGCTGCATAGTGGTTTTGAACCAGGATTAGTATTGGGAAGAGATTCCCAGGGAATTATTGATCCCGTTCCGGTCCTCGTTAAGGGATCCAGATACGGTTTGGGGTACATCCCAACGGATGACGACATGAAGATGAAGAAGAAAAATGATCAAGCATTGTCAAAGCCGATCCTGCATCCGTATCAATACTTTCCAATCTGGGAGTATGCCGAGCATGAAGACCTTGGTGAAGGAATCTGCGACCTCTTCGAGGAGATTGATGCTATTGTAGACAAGAGGTCGAGCTAGCTGGTATCTGCGACGCTGAGCCGGGAGAGATGATGCCAAACTGTATCTCTATAACTATCTTGATCCCCCGAACTCCTCAGTAAAAAGGCACCGTTTCATGCACATTAAAATCAGTGGTAGTCAGGAAGAGGCCCTAGATCCACTATTTTACATTTTCTTGACTATTCGAATTTGCAAATTTTCATCGTGATGTTCAAAGAAGGCAACATGGCCCTGTGCCATTGCCAAAGATTTCATTGTTTTCTAATTTAATTGAAAACCTCTTCTACTTTCAAAATTTATTTATTTATTCATTTTTTATACTTTACTTTCCTAACATTGTCCTTTTATGACTTCGATAACAGTATTTTTAGACCAGCCAATGTCATGTCATGTCACGAGCTGAATGAACAAAATGGGGTTGAATATGACGAGGTTGACGATTATGAAGAAGAAAGTGAGGAACCAGATTATGTCACAGAGGAATTTTGTCAGTTTGAAAATCAGCATAAACCAAATATCGAGGAAACTAAAATGATAAATCTAGGGGATCCAAAATGTGTTAAAGAAATTAAGATCATCATCAACCTAAATGAAGCTCAGAAAGAGGGCCTAATTCATTTACTTGCTGAATATATTGATGTGTTCGTTTGAGAAGTCCGTGACATGCAAGGGTTGAGTGCCGATGTCGTATCCCATAAGCTGCCAATTAACCCGGGGTTTGATCCAGTGAAGGAAAAAACTCGGAAATTCAAGCTTGAACTGAGTTTAAAGATTAAGGATTAGATCACCAAGAAGATAGAGTCCCTATTGGTGAAGGTGACACAATATCTAACTTTGCTGGCCAATGTTGTTCTGGTCGCCAAAAAATACAGGAAAATCAAGATTTGTGTCAACTACAGAGATCTCAACAAAGCTAGCCTGAAGGATAATTTTCCGTTTCCAAATATTCATATTTTGATTGACAATTGTGCTAAGTATGAAATGCAGCAATTTGTGGATTGTTACGCAAGCTATCACAAAATTCTGATGGATGAGAAAGATGCAAAAAAGACGGCCTTCATTACACCTTGGGGTGTATATCATTACAAAGTTATGCCGTTTGGCCTCAAGAATGTTGGTGCAACCTACATGAGATCTATGACGACCATATTTCACGACATGATTTACCAAGATATCGAAGTGTATGTGGATGACGTCATAATCAAATCCCGCGAGTGTTCGGACCACTTGAAACATCTAAGGAAATTCTTTGAGTGTTTGTGTTGTTACAACTAGAAGTTAAATCTTGCCAAATGCTCTCTTGGAGTTCCATCCGGAAAGTTGTTGGGATTTATAGTCAGCATAAGGGGTATTGAGATCAACCCTTCTCAGATTAAAGCAATTCAAGAGTTACCTCCGCAGAAGACGAGAAAAGAGTTGATTAGTTTCTTAGGGAGGTTAAACTACATCAATCAATTCATAGCTCAATCAACCGTGATGTGTGAGCCTATTTTCAAGCTGCTGAAGAAAGACGTCCCAATAAAGTGGTATGAGGAGTGTCAGACTGCTTCTGATTCTATCAAGCGCTATTTGTCCAATCCACCGGTATTGGTTCCCCCGCGAGAAGGGAGTCATTTGTTGTTGTACTTGTCTGTCTCAGATAGTGCATTCGGATGTGTACTTGGACAACACGACGAGACAGGAAAGAAGGAAAGGATTATCTATTATATAAGCAAGAAGTTTACTCCATACGAGTCTCGTTACACTTTGTTAGAGAGAAAGTGTTGTGAATTGACGTGGCTAGCAAAAAGATGAGACATTATTTGTCTTGTTATATTACATACCTCATTTCTATAATGGATACACAAAACTATATCTTCCAGAAGGCGATGCCGACCGGAAAGTTAGCTAAGTGGAAAATGTTATTGAGTGAATTTTACATTGTGTATATGACTCAGAAAGCAATAAAGGCACAAGCTTTGGCTGATAATCTTGTAGAAAGTTCCGTTGATGAAGAGTATGAATCACTTAAGACTTATTTTCACGATGAAAAAGTGTCATTTGTGGGTGAAGATATTTATGAAGCATATCAAGGTTTGAGATTATTCTTTGATGGAGCGGCAAGTCATCAAGGTAAGGGTGTTAGATAAGTCTTAGTTTAGAATCTGGTTAGCACTATCTCAAGGCGGCTAAGCTTTGATTCAATTGCACGAACAACATGGACAAATGAGAAGCTGTATTCTTGGTTTGAAAATGGCCATCGACATGAATGTCTACAAATTATTGGTTATTAGAGACTCAGATCATTTGATTCATCAAGATCAAGGAGAATGTGCTGTGAAGAACCCGAAGATTATACCTTACGTATAGTAGGTACAGAAGTTGTGCAAGAGATTTCGTAAGATCGAGTTTAGACATACTCCTAGAATACAGAGTGAATTGGCTGACGCTCTTGCAACAATCGCTTTGATGATTAAACATCCGGATATAGATTATATTGATCCTTTGGATATAGAGTTGAAAGAACATCCAGTCCATTGTTTCCATGTGGAAGCAGAACCAGACAGTTTGGCTTGGTATTTTGATATAAAGAAGTATTTGGAGTCTGGAACTTATCCTTAAAATGCTACGGCCAACCAAAAGAAGTAGATACGCCGTAGGGCCCTCAGTTTCTTTTTAAGTGGAGAAGTCCTTTATAGGAGGACTCCAGATTTGGGTCTTCTAACATGCGTTGATGTCGTCGAAGATGCGAGGCTTATTGAACAGATATATTCAGGTATTTGTGGCATGCATATGAATGGTCTCACTTTTGGAAGAAAGCTCTTTCGAGCCGGTTACTTCTAGATGACTATGGAGAATGATTGTTGCAAGTTTGTGCGAAAATGCCACAAATGTCAAGTGCACGGTGATTTGATCAGAGTGACACCTCATGAACTTAATGATATGAGTTCACCTTGGCCATTTGTAGCTTGGGGAATGGATGTCATCGGTCCGATAGAGCCAGCTGCTTCTAATAGACACAGATTCATTTTGGTTGCCATTGATTATTTGACAAAGTGGGTGGAAGCAACTTCTTAAAAGTCGGTAACAAAGAAAGTGCTGGCTGATTTTGTTCGCAACAATCTGATATGCAGATTTGGAGTGCCAGAATCCATCATTACTGATAATGGTGCAAATCTCAAGAGTCACTTGATGAGAGAGATATGTGTGCAATATAAGATTACTCATCGAAACATGACCGCTTATCATCCTCAAATGAATGGAGCTGTGGAGGCCGCCAATAAGAATATCAAGAAGATTCTAAGGAAGCTGATTGACATTCACCAAGGTTTGCATGAGATGTTGTCGTATGCTTTACTGGGTTATCGAACGATTGTCAGAACATCGACAGGAGCTACTCCATACTAACTAGTATATGGAATAGAGGCAGTCATACCTGCTGAAGTTGAGATACCGTCATTGAGAACTATCCAACAGGCTGAATTAAGTAACACTGAATGGGTTAGGAAGAGAATGGATCAGTTAGCTTTGATTGACGAGAAGAGAATGGTTGTAGTCTGTCATGGTCAATAAAAATAGACGTAAAGGTCAAGAAGTTAAAGATTTTGGATCAAAGCGGCCAAAATTAGTTTTTCTAGTGCAAACTTGTATTTTTGATATCTTTGGGACTAAGCCCTATCGTCTTTATTTTTTGTACTTATCATTTATTATTATATTTTTAGTCTACGACAGGAACTCAAGATGATAAAATGGGTCAAAAACCCAAAAGATACGGGTCAAAAACCCAAAATAGGTTGGTCCAAATATCGGTCAAGGCTAACAGAACCCGAATTTGGATCCAAATCTCTCTACCCTATTTCTCTTTATTTGATTTCTTATTGCTTATTTGTTTTATTTTTCGTTAGTTCTAAAGGTTAGGAAAATCCAGTTCCCCATAAAACACCACTTTGGTTTTAACAATTCAATCAAGTAAAAGGTCTAAAAGATTTTACAAAATTAAAATTAACTTAGGTGAATAATTTTTTTCATTTCAAAAACAATACGAAATGATTTTTTTGGATTTCATTTTCAAACAAATTTAAAGAGTATTCTTATAATTGTATGTCTTAGCCAAACATAAAGTTAGTTGTCGGAAAGCCTTAATTAAGCGAAACGCCTTAGGTGCTTTCAAAACCTTCCTAAGACGTTAATAGTAATCCCCGAAACCTGTTAAATATTTTCAAATGATTTTATCTGTTTATGTCTTTTGAAAAGAAAGGTTTTCTTAATTTTTCTCAAAATTAAGTGGCAACTCTAAAAAGTCGAAAACTCTTTGAAAAATAATATTTTTCCTTTTTTTGATAAAACAAGTATTCTCCTCGTTCTTTCTATTAAATACTAGGGAAAGTAACATACCTTAATAACTTAACAAACTTCAGGAAATACTCTCTTACTGTCATAGAGCCTTGATTATGGTTGATGAAATCTTCAACCTTGGCCTCCCTCATCTCTCTAAGGAGGAATCTCTCCAGAAATGCTGGCTTGAACAACTCTCATGTAACTGGCACACAATTATCTTTCCACATTTTGCACCAAGACTATGCAACATCCTTGAGCTTGTAGGAAGCCAGCTTAGTCTTCTCAATATCAGTGCCCCCCATATCAACCAGGATCTTATGCACCTCATCTATAAACTCTAGAAGATCCTCTGATGTCTTAGCCCCTGTGAATATAGGAGGATTCATCCTCGTAAAATCTCACAGTCTGTTAGCCATACTCCCTCTGAACATCCTGCCGGTTGACTTGGACATTCAGAGCCTGATCCTGCATCGTGATGGCCTGTGCCATCTGGGCTAGAGATGCCCTCACCTAAGCATCAATAAACCCAGCTGGTTTAGCCGACATGGCCATTCATTCAGCTGGAGCCTGGGGTGGAACTTGATTGCCCCCAACAACTGCTCCCCCTCTCCTCTGACCAATTTCACTCCTAGTGTTCATTCTCTTAAAACAACAACGATTGATATTAGAAAAGTTCATAACACCAAGAACTCTGACATTAGGAAAAGCACGATAAGATAAGAAGAAGGGAAATATTCCTACGCATCATGTAGTCTCTAATTAAGGATTGTGGTGCACTTCACTAAAATGACGTAGAAATTACTCAACGTGCTTTATATGAACTCATTATCCTCGGAATTTAACCTATGGCTCTAATACCGACTTTGTCACGACCGAAGTGTAGACCCCAAACGAGACCAACGTCGTTAACCTCTCAGAGGTCGCAGACAAGCCTACATGCATTATTCATATTTCACCTAGATTAATTATTAGTGGAAAATAAAAAACTTTTTATTCTTTAACATACTTGCTAAACATTCTTAATATTTCATAATGATTCATCATCAACCATCTAACATTAAGAGATAAACAATTAAGAGAAATAGTTCAATAAGTACTAATTGTATAACTGCCAAAATTGCACTAGTAAAAAGTCTGAATTAACACAAAAAATAAAACGCTAGTGGAACATGCTCCACTATCTCAACTCTAGAACTAAGCTATAATGTAAAACAGTAGCATCCTCGAAAGCATGACGACCTACCAAACTCCGGATGAATGCTGACGTCCCGATAGCTGCAACAATGATCCTTTAGATCTATCGCCCACGTGTGCCTGCACCTAAAAAAGTATAGATGTATAGGGTTAGTACACACTTGTACTAAGTATGGGTATATGAAAGCACACACCAAGGACATACATGAAAAACAGTAGCTCTTTCCTAACGACATGATTTTTGGAAGTCAAGTCAGTAGAATTTACAAATCGAGATTAGAAAAGTTAGTGAACATTCCAAATTGGATAAGGAAGGTCATTCAATGAGAGTAACATGCATCATCGAAAATATCATATTGCACACAGCACATAACATATTCATATAGTACATACCAAAGCATATAACATATAACAAATAGCTTCTTTCCTATAATTCATTCATATGCCATGAGACTTTGGAATCATGGACTTGACATGAAGACTTTCCAAAATGAGGGTTCAACACATGGGACCTCAACTAGGGAGTATTCATTAGCAAACACAGAGTCTGCTTCATTCATTCATTCATACTTCATTTCATTTCATTCATAGGACATTGTGAACAACAGTTATACCTAGGGTGTTTTTTAAATCTTTCATCAGGTTTGCTATGCAATGATCAGGAATAACATAATGTCATTACCTGAGTCTAGGTCACCTCTTGATTATCTTATCCTAACACCTTTTGTATCATTCATTTCATTATGTTCATCTGTTGAGGCTGACCTTATCAATTCATTGGTACTTTTAATTTTAACCGACATACATCATGCGAGCATAATGAAATCCAGTGTATCCACACACCGAAAAGAGGTAGAATTACCAGCCAAAGTGACTTGAAACATGCTAGCGTACATGACAATTAAACCTCGATAGATCCCAATATTGGCATTATAGGTTCGCAGACTAGGAGATATAAGGAAAACCCATAACTGGCATGTCGTACAGTGTCATCTCATGAGAGTTACGTGAACCTCCGCCCTTCCTGAAACAAGGCATCACCGCTCATAGCTATCCTATCGATTCTCTATATAAAGTTCCATTACATTTATCTCATACGTCATGGAAGCTGGCTTCTAGTATGAGGACATCATATCTTATTAGATTATTTCTCGTCTCAACATTAGTACTAAGAGTGTTAAGATCAATACTTTCTTTAAAGTGTTCATAGAGAATAGTCTCTTCATTATTTTACACTCTCATTAGTGAGTACGTATTAGTGACATATACTTAGGCTCGTTTGAGACTGCTCTCATCATTTACATTACCCTCAAGTAATGTTGTCACCACATTCTTCATCACTAGCACCTTTACTTTTCATAGTTACTCACCTCTTATTATGTGAATATTCATTACACCATTTCATAGTTCATTTGATTATATTCCAATGCACTCGGCCACTTAGTGTATCTTACACTCATACTTAACCCTCCAAGGGTTCATCATTTCATTACATACATCATAGGTTCACTTACTTTTGAATGTATGTTAGACTTATGTGTCTATGCATACACCCTGATCTAACAATACGGTGTCAAAATGTGATTCCCGATCCAATAATAACATGTCGGAACGTGACACCCCGATCCAAAAATATATTGTTAATTTTTAATTTATTATCAACACTTTTTACTTCCTTAACAATATTTCATCTAGCCTTCTTTATCAAGGCATTACTTAGATAGAGAGGATTCAAGATTATAAATTTTACGTTCTGTGGATTCCATACAATTCACAAAGAACACATAGATTATCCAAACCACAAAAAAATGTCACATAATAACAGAACAAATAAAATTGAGAACTTCATAATATTACTCAATGTATATCAATAACTATTGATAGTCTATCTATCAAACAGAATAAAGCATAACGTACCTCATAGAATAACCAATGTCCATTAAACTACTTCTCCAGTATTTTTCCTTTCTTAATGCCTCCGAAACATTCCAATATATCAAGTATATGTGTATAAGTTTTAAGTTAACGAGTCTATAAACACTCATATTATTCTATTTCTATCCCTAAAAAGTAGGTTGTTCTTTTTCGGATCTTAGACCAATTAGTTTGAGTAAGTTTCTTAATAAAATCATTTATTAGTTTATTCATGATAGATTGGAAGGATTTCTACCAAGATTGATTGTTAGAATAACTTTGGTTTTGTTAACGGTAGAAATATCTTTGAAATTTTGCTTTTAGCTAAGAAATTGTTTCTGAAATTAGATGTAGGGTTAAACTAGATAATGTGGTTATTAAGCTGGATATGGACAAAGCTTACGATATAGTTGACTAGAATTTCTTGATTAAAATTCTTAGAAGGTTGGGTTTTGATTCTAATGTGACAAATAAGATGTGGAGGATTCGTACTAATAATTGGTAACAAAGTACCAATTGATGGGAAATTACAATGCTTTTTCATTCTACTAGGGAAGTGAAGAAAGGGGACCCTCTATCTCCTGCTCTTTCTATTGTGACTGAAAGGTTTTTATTTCTATATCTTAATAAGTTGTTTGAAATATCTGATTTTAAGTCTTATGGACTACCTAAGTAAAGTAAACAATTGAGTCATCTGGCATAAGCAGATGATAAAATTATCTTTGAAGCAGCAGACATAAGATCCTTACAACTGATTATAAAAACCACAACACTATATGAATATCAATTTGGTCTACTGATTGATAAGAACAATAGTTGTTATTATGTGTTCAACATAGCTACCGAACCTAAGTTCATATTGTGGAAGAAGTTACAAGTTTCTCCTAAGGAAAGTCTCAATTGATGTATTTGGGTTGTCCCATTAGGTATTGTATGAAGACAAAGGTAAACTTTTCATAATTAATCAAATAAATTCAGAATAACCTCCAATTATGGAAAGAAAAGAATATGTCTTGGGGGCGGGGGGGGGGGATNGGGGGGGGGGGGATTCTGATAAATCATATGACGCAAAATATGCCTATTTACCTTTTATCTGCTATAAGCCCTCTGAAATGTGTTATTTATCATATTCATAGGATTTTTGCTAAATTTATATGGAATTTTAAAGATTAGGGCTGATCCACTACCTAGATTGCTTTTGATGATATTTGTGTTCCAAAGAGTGAGGGAGGTTTGGGGTTTAGATCTTTATTTGATGTGCCCAAATCTCTTTTCGCAAAACTCTGGTGGAAGTATAGGACTTTCAATTCTTTATTGGCGAATTTCATGTGGAAGAAATATTTTAAGAGCCATAGACCTTAAGTAGTTAAACACAGGTATGGAAGGATATGCTTCAAGCTAGAGATTTTTTTTATCAAGAAATTTGGTGGGAACCAAGAGAAGGAGATGCTAGTGTTTTGTTTGATGATTGAACATAATTGGAGCGCTGCACTATGTCTTACATATCTATACGATTCATGTTAAATAAATTTTTCAATTGTACAATACACAATGATGGAATAATGAGGTAATAGCTACTATCTTCAATGAGGAGGTTTATAGGCATATTAAAAAATTTCTAGGAGTATGCATTTTGAAGAGGGCTGAGTTAAGCCTTTGTAGAAGCCTAGTCATACTGGGATATTTAAAATTGGGTCTGCTAGGGAGCTGTGAATGGGGAGGAAAGAACTTATAGCCTTAATCCTTAACATTTCTGAAAAATACATACATTTTAAAGTGTCTTTCCTTTTTTCGAGAATGTGGTTCAGAAGATTTCCTATAAGGGAGGTTTTGATAAGAAGGGGCATAACTGATTCTATGGAGTGTTGTTGTAGTAATGATAATGTACAAGAATCTTTTATGCATTTGTTTATTCTCTATTCTGATTTATAACAAGTGTGGAGGTTTTTATTTTATAGAACTGTAGGTTTGCATTTTCCAGTGGTTCAGCTTAAGCAAGTTTGTGAAACCAATTTTAAAGCAGTTCCTGCATTTATTATATGGAGCATATCAAAAAGAAAAAACTTGATCAAGCATCGGAAAAAATAAGTAGGCTGGCTTTGGTGTTGGAGATTGGAAAACACATATATTTATTTGTTAAATCTAGATATCCTTGGTCTACAGAGATGCCTAAGACTTGGACCCTTGTAGTGAAGTTCTTAGAGGGTTATTCACCACTGTTCAATTACAAAGTTGTTAGATGGATTCATCCTCCTAGTGGAACTAATAAATACAACACCGGTGGGTCAGGGATAGATATTTTTGCCTTAATTGTATGAAATGAAGAAGGTGATTTCCTTTATACTGAGACCATAGTATTAAAATATGTTTCAGTTATGGAGTCTTAAATAAAAGCTACCAAAATGAACCTAGATTTTTATTTTCCTAATAATCAAGTTCCTCTCATCATTGAGACGGACTCTCTATTGGATCAATACGTATTAAATAGAAATTGAGAGGTTTCATTGTTGCTAGCTTGAGATGTTCGATACATAAAAAGTCGGATGATCAATAAGAAGGTGAAGATATGGCATACATTCAGGGAAGGGAACTCCCTAGCACACTTTTTTACAAATTATATTGTTAATTTTGCATGTATAAATAGGTGCAATTTCACAATTTGTAGAAGATTCCGCAATAGGCTAAAGCAATTGTGAAATTAGAAAAGAAAAAATATTCTAATTTGTGGATAATAATTGTTCAAAACAAGGACTACATGCTACAATATGTAGGAATAGAGTAAATTAAATGTATCAAAATCATGGAATTGGTAATAGACTCAGATGATATGCAACAACTAGAACAAAGAAATATCTAGAAGACTTCAAAATAAAATCTATTTTTTGTTATCTGAGTAGTGGTATCAAATCCTTTAGGGTTTTAGCCTACTGGGTCGATATATCAGAGATGAGAACAAAGAAAAATTGAATATCAATCGAAGGGGTGGAAGACTTATCTGGATTAAGCTTTATTAAAATGGAATAAAATTTGGGAAAGATACCGAGACCATAATTTTGAGGCCATTTCAAAGGACAATGTACTTAAATTCTCTAGAACATCTCGTATCTCTACTGAGATTTAGATCTATGCCGCTCAAATTGAAGAAGTCGTCATTGGTTCAATTCATAGCGTTAGTGAGAAATATGGCAATAAAATTATTTCGCACCAAATCTGCGTGTCTTGTAGGTTCTAGTTTGTGCGGAGGTTTTGATAGATGAATGGAGATATGCAAGCTGGATTTTCGTCGAAGAAGATGCGGCAATTTGGAAAGAGATCGGAGCAAATGAAATGGAGTTTTTCCTTGTTAAGCTTTCAATTTTTGTTTTGTTTTATTTTGTTGTTTTCTTGTTGAATGCAGACCACTTTTGATTTGTTTTTTATACTTTTATTTTATTTAATTTAGGAATGAGTTAATTTTTAAACTAGTTTAAATTGTTTATATAATGACCAATAGGAAAATGCCACATCACTAATTTATTTATAAATTGAATTTAAATAGGAGGCTGTTAAAAAAAGGGCAATATAAGACCTAAAGGTAGATGATAAGGGTATTTGAGAGCCCATAGGTAAAAGTAGGGTAATTTCATACCATTTACGATAGTTTAAGGGTATTTTAGGGTCTTCTCTGTACAAAAAATTATAAGAAATGAACATTAAGTTATTTCCGTGAAAGGACCTAAGAGCGCCCAAAGTCGTAACGTGGTGGGTTCGACCTCAAAGATGTCTGATACAAGCCCTTAGCATTCATTACATAAGATCAAAATAAATATGGAAGAATTAAAACTTTCTTCAAGAGATATCTCAAAAAGTATTTCATAAAACTAGAAGTCTTTCTAACAATATCGTCGCAAACCATCTATGAATGACATGAGTAAAATTCTTATGATGTACCGCACATAAAATCTAAAAACATAATGAATGATATAAAAGGAACATAATGGTTCATCCTCGAAGCTATGAGGACTCGCCACTTCATCACTTTTTCAAAGTCCATGAAACTCTACCCTCCAGTAGCATCTCAAAGCTCCAACCCTACATTTGGTTAGAATGTAGGCAATATGCATTAGTACAAAAGTAGTAAGAATGAAAGGTAACATAATATCATAAGAGCATCTCAAATGGTTTGTCAACATATGCCATAAGCATAAGAGATAATAACATAATCATAACATAATAAGTTAACATAAGGCATATTTTAGTACATACTTAAAAAATTAGTCCTTCATACTCAAGTGAACTACTTTATAAGCTACCTTGAAGTATACCTGTGCAAAGCCAATATTGCATCCCATAATACTACTTAAGCTGAGTACCTCTCTTTGTCCATTCTTGGTCAAAGTCCACCTTCATAATTAAGACCTAGGTTTTCGTGATATAAGAGAACTATAACATTTAGTAACCTCCAAGCACCCTTGTTTAATGTATGTGAGGCATCCCATAATACCACACACACTAATCATTTATTGAACTCACTTTATTAATTTTCATCAAATATAGGTGTCTTTATAGACATACTTCATATTAACAAGGATCGATCAAATTAAGTCATTCCTATCATGGAAGGCTACTATACGCACTACTCGATCTAGGCATACATCATGAGAGGATGTTTCATAACTAGCTTCAAGTCATATGGATGCCATGTATAAATGACATCCCATTCTACCATTCACACTAAGTACTCATTTAGGCTTGCTTACTCAATGCTAACTATCTTTTATGCTATTTTATCAAGGAATAGCATACTATCATGCTATACCTAACTACAATGGAAAACATCATATCATACAATCCAAGCTATCATAGGAAGGTTACAGGAATACCAACCTATCCACCATGAAACCACTTGTTTAGATGCAAATTATTCATACGGGAGTATGAATACTCAAACCTTAGCTATCCTTGGGAGAGTTTACTGTATCAATCCTAGCTATTGAAATAGTCTTAGCCTAAAAAAGTCAAGCTATCATGAAGGCATTCTAGTAAGGCTATTTGAAGCTACCACTATGAGAGTATCGATCCTCCATCTTAGGATACCTTTCCTATACTAATTCAAGCTACTATGAAAATAATTCTACCAATGAAATATCAAGATAACCATGGGAGAGCTTAATTCCTTCATCTCAAGCTATCATGATATTTACCATCCCAAGCTAACGTGAGATTTACCATACCAAGCTACCATGAGACCTACCATCCAAAGATACATAATGCAACTATCAATGAAGGAATCATAAGAATCAACCTTAAGATATTCTATCTTAAGAAACCTGTTTTATTTTTGGCCCCCTTAAGTCAACCTAGAACCCTTTTATGTGAGAGAACTTGACTATCCTAGCTTATTCATGTCTATGTGTATAAGAGAAAGAGAATACCCAATCAATATCACCTCTTATTTGACTTAACCCCCAAAGCCCTGACAAAGCTATTCCATAACTTTGATCATTAGAAGGTAATTCTACTCATACTTGATCATATAGGTTCAATTCTAACTTATCAAGTTAATATAGTTCCTATTCAATTAAAACTAGTTCAATTCATAGTTAGATGATCCTAACTATTATAAATTTTTATTAAAGACAATTAAATTAGGAATATGAATTTAATTTGAATTTAGGATGTTCAACCTTGCCTTTAATGGCCTAAACCGAAAATGATCACCTTCATCATCTTAGATTATTATTCATCAAGGTATTCACATGAAAACATCATATAATCAAAATTCAAACATAAGTTAATGATATCCACTAGATTGGAGACTCAATCAAGCCTTACCCACAATGTAATCCTAATCCTAACTAGATTGCGGTATTTTGGATTGACAATTGGTTGATATCTATGGGGGATCCATGGGTTAAAGAACCTACAGATTAAGGAGCTTCACATAACTTTTATTAAAACCTTATAGTAATCTTCAAAGCCTGGTGACACTCGACCTAGTCTCTTCCTCTTTCTTCCATTCTACTTCGATGGTGATCTTAAGAGATCCTTTGGAAGGGGAGGGTTTTGATTTAGAAGAGTGAAGTCTGAATTCATAATCAATTGTTTTAAGATGTTAAAATACCCAAAACACTAAAAATAACCGTCCATGACTTTATTGGAACGTAGGGAGAATTTACCAATTCACCCCTCACTTGGACGAACCCCTAGAAGAATTGCAGGTGGTGTTTCACGACCCCCACCTGCTGACTATAGGTGGTGTGATGGGGCGTCCTGCATCTACGTGGTTCATGAATTAGGCTCCTCCAATTGGGATCTAAGATCGCACAAGCAAGTCTGAAGCCACGCCCCCACCTATAGGGTGTTTCTGACAACTGTTTGGCCAACGTTTAGGTCCTCTTCAAGGACCCTTGCGGTGATCCTTAGGGAGTCTTACCAAAATGTTTTATCCTTAACCTAGATCTTCTAGCTGTGATAAACATTTCTAAATGAGTTGGACCTAAAAACACATATCAAACTTTGTGACAACACACTAGAACATCCTAGCACCAAAAGACTAGATTCAACACATGATGGACATATCTTGTCGTTTAGTCACGAACACTTCGAACTAAGTTAATTTCATTAGTTTAGGTCTAGAATCTTTATTTTAACCCATTTTGAAGTTATTATACCTCATGTAAGTCTCTATCTTATGCCATACAATATTTGGGCTGTTTCAATACTCCCCGCCTAGGGAACATTCATCCCCGAGTGACACCTTAAATCTTCATAGGGAATCACCACAACTCAAGACTATCAACTCATCGTGTATGCATTATTTATGAATGCACACACCCAACCAAGGAAACATCAATTGAAGCTAGTCATATTGAATAAAACTCAAAAAGCATGAAAGAAACATATTACTCATTTCCAAGGAGAAAGAAATATCTCCTAGATACAACATGCTCAACATAGACTCATTAGGTATAAAATGCATATTCACTCAAGATGGTACAACCAGAGTCAACACAATGCAAATGTATCAATTCTAACAAGGACTATACACATTCACAAACATAATCATCACAACGACAACATCAATTCCATCATGCCAAGTTATAAAACAAGAAATTTAATTTTTTTTAAAAATCTCAATAGAAGCATATACCGAAAGGGACATGAGCAGATTACTCTTGATCGTCCTTCGATTGGAGATAATAGCATATATTCTTATTTTGAGGATCCACATCCTCACCAGTAGAGGAAACATTCTTATCTTCTATTATATTAGCCATTACCTTAGGGAAATCTTTCTTCATATGGACACTCTAACATCATCCGTAACAGCCATCTCTACCGGCCAAATACCTACATTCACACCTTTTACCACACCTACAACGAGTAGGCCATAGGGACTCACTACATTAACCTTAAGATCCAGGTTTAGACACCCTCTCATCGTTATACTTAGGTGCAATAGAATAGCCTTGTCTTGAAACCTTTTGTCGATTCATAGAATGACATTGCCCGTCGAGATCATCATGAAAAGACTTATCCCCTTTCGACCTAGACCTCTTCTTTTCTGTAACTCTTCCCTTCATTATTTTTGACTCATTTATATTTTGGGCAAACACATCAGACAATATATATCCATATCATTAACAAGCATTGCCATACGACATTCTTCTTCTACCGAATTGAATACATCCGTCATAAACTTATTCAAGAAATCCCCAAGATTTGCTACCTGTAAGGACCCGAGAGTATACCCTAGAATTTATGGCATCGACCTCTCAGAGGTCTAAGACAAGCCTCTTAGAATTCATTAATTCTATAAAACTGAAAAATAGCGGAAAATTTAAACTTTTCATAGACTATCATATGCTAGAATATTAGTTCATATATATATAATTACAATTACATAGTCCTGGCACTAAGTCTTTTTACCATCTTAAGACACAACTCAATAGAATAGAATATGGATACGACCCTTAACAACAAGAAATATAAGTCTAAGTTATTACACGAACATATAGAAACATCTTAACATAGGCAACCATTGAATCATAAGCATCCCTTTACTTGAACTTGGGAAACGTCTATCGAAGCTCGTCCCTCTTAAAAACATCCTCTAGCCATCACTTCCAACACTTTGTGTAAAAGTATGAAAAAGAATGGTATTAGTACAGAAATGCACTAAGTATAACAACCATGCAAAAACATGCATTTAAAGAGGTCATTTTGTTAGAACTCATTTCATCTTATCTTTATATACTTCATATAGATCTGGATATTACTCATAACAACACTTAAGGCTATTTTATTACATTTAACAATCATTTATTAAGTTAGACTTCACACATAAGAACTATCAGCATAGAAAAACTCCGAATGTGACTAGTGCAATGTACAAATAGTTTCCCATACTATTACTCATACCAAGTGATCCTACTAAGTCACCTTAGATTTAGGCACATTACATTCAATGACATACCGCACATGCATTTAACCTTAGACATACGACAAACATACATCATTAATGGTCACATAAGAACTCTTTTATTCATTGCATCTTAGTCATAACTCATTAATTCATTTTATAGATAAACCACCCTAACAACCCCTTCGTAAGCTTTCTTATGAAATGTACACATGGAGTCACATACCCCCCATATACCAAGAAAACCCAATTAGAAGCGATAAGTGTAATTCACATGCATAATCATAATTCATGTCTTGAAAATGTAAAGTCAAACGTGACATGCATTCATACTAATCATAACTAAACATAATCTATATTCATAAAGAAACATCATCATAACTTCACTGAGAGTCCACTTGTGCAATGTATAAGTAGGGTACATAGTCTTACCTACAATAAGTAATCTTGCAAGGAACCATGACACTTATTTATAATCATATCTTAGTTCATTTCTAAACATTAGGATTTTTAGTGATAAACGATATAGACCATGTGAGCTACATGGAATCCGGTGTCGTACAATCCGACACCGATAAAACTGTTCTACTAGACAAGGTAGAACCCACAAAATAGATATCTCGGTGGATCCACTAGCTATGTCCTATAGGGGGACGTAGTTGAGGGATATTGAGATTTCTTCTAGAAACTCGACTTATTGCATTAGCGGAGAGGCATCCATCTCATCAGTATCACTTGGATTACCCAACCTATTTCATTAGAAGAGGGGTCTTTTTCTCATTGTACATATCCGCCCACTGAGCTTAAACTCCCTTTTTAATATTTTAAAGCCTTTATTTATCATTAGTTCATAAATTAGGCCTTTTAGGACTTGCTCCGTCATACATTATATAGCTCAAAGATTTGTAAGATGAGAATCTACATTCATCAAAGAAGCTATATTATGTAAGACTGTAATTTCACATAATCCATTCATACATTCATATGTGTGTGCGTTCGTATGTGAGATCTACCTTAACATAAACACCTTTATTCGCACATGTTCATAAATTCATTTATGATATACTTTGAATGCATATTAATAGGTAATTATGTAGAGGAGAACTATCCTTTCCTAAATAATAACAAATCTATCCTATTCATAGACATGCAAGAAGTGTGTACATTGGTCAACATTATCAAAAAGTAGCTATAATATGGTATAGAGGAAGCCACCCTCAAAGATCACACATTCCACTTGTCTTAAGTCATACACATATAAAGCATTAAGGACTATAGAATACACACACTCACATTACCTCATAGGAGACAAGAGTATATTCAACATTAGCATAGAGGACTCCTACCACAGCTTTGATCACATATTCATATAGGGTTCATATTCTTTATGGTCATGCTACAAGAATGTTCATCATCATTAGCCATATAGATCACACCTAACCTTAACATTATCATCACACATGCACAACATCATTCACACATCTATATTATACGACTAGTATGGAAGACTATACATATAACTTCACATAACATCACTTAACTCAGACATGATATTAAAATCAAGGATATATCCTTCAACTTCTGAAGTGTGGAAATAATCATATCATTTCCTCTTACATCTAATGTCTTCAAGGCCAAGATCATAACACATAAACATGTATGAGAATGTAAACACATCTACTATAAGTGTACCATACCAAGCATCATAATTCAATATACATTCTAAGATAATAAGAGGAAATAGGTCAACTTAGTCAATTACCATAATTCAGAATCAATTGATATAGATAAGACTTGGACTAATCAATATACTATAATCTAATATCCATTGAATCATAATCTAATCATGATCACAAGACCTATAACATATCATAATTTGAGAGGATAAAGAGATCATGGGTTCTTTATGGAATTGGACTGAAAATCATGTTAAAAACATAGATTTATCAGATAATCATTATAAGAATGATTTTTTAATCCCTTTAACAATGAACCCATCGCTAGATTGAAAGATTATATTCTTCACTTAGAATCATGTTTGAAACAACTTTGAAAGGACTCCTTAGACGAATTGTTAAATAAGGATGAAAAATTTAGCATACCCTCTTAATTAGAAAACGCACAAAAATCTGAGAAGAAATCACCAAGAATGAAGCTCCATAGCTTGTTCTTGAGCTTGGTCTCCAATGGAGGTTCGGGAAAACTTTGAAGAGAAGAGAGTTTGGAGATTTTAATTTCATAATGGGTGTTGGGGTTTAGACTTGGGAAAGGGGTCAAATAGGATATAAGAAAATTTTATAACCGACTCCCAAAGTTACTAAAACACCCCTATACATATTTGGACTATTAGACATGTCAATTATGACATCAAAACTACCACAATTAAATTTGTGAAGTGGCTACGCGTCGCGGAGGCTGCTCCTAATTTTGCTTAACCTTATTTTTGAGGCAATGCAACTTGTGTTTCTCGAGCAATGCACATGCATGTCAAGTGCCAGGCGCTAGCGCGTGGTGTCCTTCACTTGTTGGTTCTGCACGTATCCATTTGTCAGCTTCCTTGTCAAACGTTTGGGTCCTCTACGGGGGCCCTTAGGTGGTCCTCGGGGAGTCTTACCCGGAATTTTCTATGCTTAACATGTCTATTAGGATACTAGTCTAAACTCCACTATTTTACAACTCCAAAAAACACATAAATACAAGCTAACCATACTAGCACACACTAGTACATCTAAAGACTAAATTCGAATGTCTTGGACGTTTGACCTCCAATACTCTTCAAATAAACTACACATGCTGTAAAACACTTTATTTACGTGTTAATAACCTTTTTATACACATGTGAGGATCCATCTACCTTTGTTCATTTTGAGGGTTTTCATACTACCAACTTGGAGTAAACTAAAACAAAAGGGTGAATTTCAAAGATTATTCTTTAACATCATATTAACTTGCTTGAGGATGATGAATTCTCTCAAATTTTCTTCCCTCAAATACTGGGGAAAAACTTATTGAGAAATTCCTACTTAATAATTTCCCACTCTATTGGGCCCACTCTCAACAAACTACTATACTTGTATTGCCCATAAAAAATTTGGGTAACATCTTTCAATTGATAGGAGTCTAGCTCAACCTTCTTAATGGAGGACACTCCCATGATTGCAAAAACCTTATAAGACTCCCCTATGAACCCATTTGGATCTTTCTACACCTTTGAGCGATAGATTCCGGGAGAATCATGCTCATCAACTCTTTTACCCTAGAGCCACTACCTCTCTATTACCTTGCGCTGTCAAGGCTTGTGCCAATTGTTGCATAGAATTCCTAAGCTCGTCAAGAGTAGCATTCCCTATTGGAGGGTCATTTGGAACTTGAGGGGGTACTTTTTGTTGTTGTTGAGGAGGATCTTTGTTTGGAACTTGGGGGGAATGTCTTGCTCCCCTTCACCTTCCTCAACTATTCTAGCATTAGCTCTATCCTTTGCCATAACATGAATAATCATATGCAGACATTAGAATAAAGACCTACAAGAGCTATACCTCTATGGCACAACTATGAGAATAAAGAAGGGACATTGTTCCTTAACATCCAATAACCTCCAATTCATGAAATGTGTCGCGACTCACACCCATGACCAAAACTCTACTTTGTGGTGTTTTGAGACATCCTAAGACCATTTTACAACCTTATGCTTAAATACCAAGTATGTGATGACCCGAGAGAACCCCCAAGTCGTTTTGACCTCGAATAGGTGTATACAAGCCTTTAGCATTCATTACATAACTCAAATAAAATATAGAATAACTTAAGACATTCTTGAAGACATATCTCAAAAAGTATTTGATAAAAGTGGAAGTCTTTATTGCATTATTGTCTCAAACAATCTATGAACGACATGAATAAAAGTATTGTGAAGCATCCCACATAATGTCTAAAAACATAATGAAAGACATAAAAGGAACACATAGGTTTGTCCTCGAAGCTATGAGGACTCAACACTTCTTCACTTCTTCAAAGTCCTTTAAACTCTACCCTCCAATAGCATCTCAAAGATCCAACCCTACATTTAGTTAGAATGTAGGCAATATGTGTTAGTACAAAAGTACTAAGTATGAAGACTAACACAACATCATAAGAGCATCTCAAATAGTTAGTCAACATAAGACATAAGCATAAGAGATAATAACAGAATAAAAACATAACAAGTTAAACTTAGCCATATATAAGTTCATACTTCAACCATTAGTCCTTTATACTTAAGTGAACTACTTCACCAGCCACCTCCAAGTATACATATGTAATGCAAATATACAATCCCATAATATTACCTTAGCTAAGTACCTTTATCTGTTCATTCTTGGTCATAGTCCACCTTCATAACTAAAACCATGGTTTTCATGACATAAGAGCACTATAACACTAAGTCACGTCCAACCACCCTTATGTAAATGTAGGTGAGGCATTCTATAATACCACACAGATTTATCATGTCTTAAAGTCACCCTTTTCATTTTCGTCAACTCTAGTTGTCATCGGAAACCTACTTCATATTAATTAGGAGATATTAACTTAAGTCATTCATATCATGGAATGCAACTATAGCAACTGCCCAAGATAGGCACACTTCATAAGAGGACATTGAATAGGTAGCTTTAAGTCATACTTAAGCCATGTATGAATGGCTTCCCATTTGATTCATTTTCATTAACTATAGGTGTCATTATGGACCTACTTCATATGAACAAAGATATATCAACTTAAGTAATTCATATCATGGAAGGAAACTTTAGCCCATACCCAATCTAGGCACACTGCATAAGAGGACATTTCATAAGCACCTTCAAGTCATACTTGTTCTATATATGAATGACATCCTATTCTACCATTCCCAATGAGTACTCATTTAGGCTAGATTCCTTAATGCTAACTATCTTTCATACTAGTTTATCAAAGAAAAGCATACCATCATGCTAGACCTAACTACATTGGAAAACATCATATTATGCAATCCAAGCTATCATAGGAAGGTTACAAGTATTACGACCTATCCACCATGCAATCACTCATAAAGATGAAAGCTATATATAAGAGAGTACTGATACTAATACCTAAGTTATTCTTAGGATAGTTTAATGTTTAAATCCTTAGCTACAACGAAATAGTACTGGACTAACCAAGTCAAGCTATCATCAAAACATTCTAGACATAATATATCACGCTATTCCTCAGAGAGTATCTAGGTTAACTTGCCTATTCTAATGCAAGCTACAATGAAAAACATTCTACCTATGCAATCATGATATCTACCATCCGAAGCGACCATGAGATCTACCATCCCAAGCAACCATAAGATCTACCATTTATAGCTTCCGTGAGATCCACCATCTCAAGCTACCATGATATCTATCGTCTCAAGCTAAGTAATGAAACTATCCATGAAGGAATCATAAGACTCACCATCAAGCTATTCTATCTTCACAAGCATGACTCATCTTAGGTCCTTAAGTAAACCTAGAATCCTTCTATGTGAGAGAACTTGATTGTAATACCTTATTCATGTCTAGGTTTATAAGAGAAACAGAACACCAAACAAAAATCACTTTAGATTAGATTTTATCTCTAAAGAACTAACAACAATGATTACAAACCCTATTTTCAATACTACCTTCATTCTATTATGATCCATGTCTTATTACAAGCTATTCCATCATTTTGATCATTAGAAGGTAACTCTAGTCATACTTGATCATATAGTTTCAACTCTAAATTACAAATTAATATATTTCCTATTCAATTAAATCTATTTCAATTCATATTTTGATGATCCTTACTATGATCTATTTGTATTCAAGACAATTGCTTTAAGAATTGTGGTATTTCAGATTCAGAATTAAGGGATATCTATGGGGGGATCTATGGGTGGAATAACCCACGGATGAAACAGCTTAACATACCTTTGATAAATGCCTTAGAATAATCTTTAATCCTTGGTGAAACTCGAGCTAGTTTATGGCTCCTTCATTTCTACTTTAATGATGATCTTGAGAGAACTTTAGATAAGAGAGTGTTTTGAAGAGAAAAGTCTAAATGGATAAATAATTGTTTTAATATACTTAACATACCTAAATAAAAAAAAATTCTATAACTTAGATGGAACGTGGGGTGAATTTACCAATTCACCTTTCACTTGGCCGAACCCCTGGGAGATTTGCAGGTGGCACGACCACCACCTACGGACCGTAGGTGGTGTGACAGGGTGTTTTGCAGCTTCATGGTTCGTGACTAAGGCTCCTAAAATTAGGGGTTTATCTCCTACGACTAATTGTGGAGCTACGCCCTATACCTACGGGGCATTAACCCACAAAAGGGGAGTTAATAAAAATCGTTGGTCATGCTGTTTTTGAAATCTTTTTTGCCAATGTTTGGGGCTTCTTGAAGGACAGTTACGGTGTTTATATGGGAGTCATACGCAAACCTTTTTCCCATAACCTCGAAATTCTAGGTGTAATAAACATATCTACATGAATTGGACCTAAAACCACACATCAAACTCCATGAAAACACACAGACAACACACTAGAACATCCTAGCACCAAAAGACTAGTTTATGGATGTCTCTTGATTGTTAGGCACTAATACTTCCAAACTAATATAATTTCTCTAACTTAATTCTAGAGACTTCATTTTAACCCATTTTAAGTTATTATATCTCATGTAGAGCTCTAGCTTAGGTTATACGATTTCCGGGGTGTCTCATTCCGTGACCAAATTTTTGTTAACATATAGGAAAAAGCACAAGTACTTCCTACACTATGAACGATATCCTAGAGAAATACCTTAAGTATTCTAAGGTCCTATCCCCCCCTCCCCCCCAAATAGGTTTGTTTGTAATTTGATACACCTTTTTGGCTTAGATAAAACACTCCAAGACTACACACAATTGAGATGTGTTGGAGATGTTTGGATGTCACGTAAGTTGAAAAGGTGTACAAAATTATAAAAAATGGGATCACGGGGTATTAGGATCTAAGTTTAGTTAACACATGTATATGGGGTTTCGGTCATAATCTAGGTAGTACTTGTACTTTATCTCGCTAAAATAGGCCAAACCTTGTACGTTTCTACTTCCTTCCAGTTTCGACAATAATAACTTTGTGTCTTCTTAGTTATTTTTTTACTTTTCATTAAAATTTTACGTAAAAAAAAGGTGAATCATGTGGAGTGAATTATATATCAAAAGAATTCAAACATCTAGAGGATTTCATATCTTAAATTTGAGATTATTTAGAGGTAATTTGAGTTGATCAAGATTGATGAGTCAATATATATAATTCATATATAGTTTAATCGTATATATTTTTTTAAGTGTATCATAATGTATAGTAAGTATGTAAATCATATATAGGTACGATCTATTATGTAGTTAGTATTTTTTAGAGAACTATAGCATACAATCAATAGATATCTTGAATGTATTTTTAAAGTATATATCTATATCAATTGTAAACTAATTATTAATTTACAATATATAATTGAAACTTAAATTCCAAAAATATAAGGCAAAAATAAAACATTAATCTTAAATTAACTATAATTTCACTTATTATCTCAAAAAGTCTTACATAATGACAAAGGAATTAATTTTTATCCTATGCACACTCTTCAGGTAATTAATGGCAAAAAATATTTGAAAAAGCTAAAGCCGCCATTGGAGGGTTAAGCACGCAATCGTTTCCTTCTTTGTTAAGCTACTTTGTTTCATCAACCTCTAATTTCTATTGCAGATACCTACCTTTTCCTGAATTTGATAGATTCCTATAAGTATTTTACTCTTCGACATTATTTGTTTATTAGCAAAGCGTTGTTGTGTTTTTTAAAAAGATGAAAAACAAAACTCATATGAGATGTGGATGAAGTTCTGATGTTTTTTTCCAGTGAAATGGCCCGCGCGAGGACCTTTGTTTAGTTTTTATTATGTTTACAGTTAATATACAGGGATGAAAAACATGAATTTTTTTTTCAGTTTGTTTTATCCACAATTGTATTTTGATGAAATTAGGGTTAGGTTTTTTTATGTATGTTTGTGAAGAGGAATGCATTCTTTCGTTAATAGATTTTATATATAAGGGACTTTGTCCATGAAAATTGATAGATTTAAAAAACAAAAGGTACTATTTTTACACAAAATGATTCACAAAAACTCAAAACAATTAACTCCAATTTATATTCACAACCAAACACAACTAAGTTTTCAATCATCATTATTCACATTTTTTATAGTAAATAATGATTATTTAGCATTGGAGTTGTGTTTGGTTGTTAATATAAATTGGATTTAATTATTTTTGAGTTTTTGTGAATGATTTGGAATGAAAAAAGTGAAAAAAAAATGAATTTTATAGCCAATCGTGTTTGTTTTTTGGAGTTTTTCTTAAAATCAGTGGCAGGGGAAGAAGAGAAGTTAATTATTCAAGAATTTTGAAATGTAGTTATGAAATGAAAATAGATATAAGTTTCTTCTCTTATAAAAACTAAGGTATGAAATTTGTAGAGAATCATGTAACTATTGAATTGAGTGATGCATATCAATTTTTTGGAAGTTATTTCTACCCTTTTATTTTTCTTTTGGGTGTTCTTTCTTAAAGAGACGAGTATTAGAATTTCAAAATTTGATCCGTATGTTGTCTTTGACTAGTTGTCAAAATGGATGATGGTGATGTAGAGATGGTGGATACTAAAAAGACTATCTTGCTAGCGATGTCCTAGTGTCCGATGAATTCATGTCAAAGTACAAAAATGGTGTTAAGACGGAAGGCTCGATTGGCATAAGCAATGCTGTGGACAAGATAGATGATCAAAGTGATTCAAAGAGTGAGGACTTGAAGAATGCTACGAGTGAGACAAAGGACCATCTCAACACTAAGAGTTAGGCAAAGGAACAAGGAAATGTAATCTATGAGGACAAACCAAAAATTGCTAAAATATTGAAAATGAAGAAGGGAAACTTCAAGAAATGTGCTGCTGGAGAACAAATACACCTACTATCTATGTTGAAACGGATGATATAGTAAGTGGCTATTTGAAGGTGACTGACAATGAATTACATAATATTGATGAAGCATATCTGAATGAAGGTCATCAAAATAAGAAAATGATGTATGAGGTCAATCAAAATGGTAATGATATAATGGTTGTTAGACAAGAGGACCATCAAATTAAAAAAAATGCTACAACTACTACCAATGATGGTGATAGATTTGATGAGTTTCTAAAAGTAAAAATCGTACTTACAAATTCTAAAATTGGGAAAATGCCAGAACCAGCTATTCTAATGTTTTTGATTAATCCATCAACTACAAATGCTGGACAACTTAGTTGGGGAGCATCTGAGAATACTTTTGCAATGTTGCATATTCTAATATACCATTTTTTGGCCCAAGGGTATATAAAAGAATTTACCATTGAAGAAATACTCTAAGATGCTTCCCCACTATGTTGTCCAACATTTGCAGTTTAAGGATTGATCGAAAACATTGGACTAGCTGGTTTTGGCGTTTTTCCAATAGAAGTAGTAAATTCCATTTTCATTTTTTGAAGATCATCCAATCTAACACCATCAGTGGTAATAGTTGTAGAATTTGTTTTAATTTAATGGTCCTCTCATCTATCAACCTTCATATTATTACCATTCTTATTGACCTCATAGATCATTTTCTCATTCTGGTGAAATTCATTTAGTTTTCCTTCGTAAATCTTTTGTACTTCATCATCAATAACCTTAAAATAGGCACTTACCATATCATCTGAGCCAACATCAATAGTATGTGTTTTGTTCGACAACAACACATTTCGTTCAAGTTCCCCTTCTCCATTAAAAATTTTTAACACTTTGTGAGCCTCATAAATTGTTTTTTCCTGACCAACTACATTTTCATGTGTCTCATATTGACTCTTACAGTTGAGCTGATTCTCTATATCACTTATAACTTTAATCAAGTCCTCTCCCTTTGAATCACTCTGATCATCCGTTTTTTCATAAAGATTGATTATCCCGATAAAGCCATTGTCTTAACGCCATTTTCGTACGCTACAAATGAGTCATTGTACACTAGGATCACCAGCAAGGACATTCTTTTCGGCATCCACCATCTCTACATCACCTATATCCATTATGACAACTAGTCAGAGCTAACATATCATATGTATCAAATTTACGCATTCTAATACTCATCTCCTCAAGAAGGAGCACCGAAAACATAAAGGGAAAAATAACTTCCAAAAAAAATGATATGCATCACTTTTTCCACTAGTTATATAGTTCTCTAATAATTTCATACCTTTATTTCAAATTCAATTTTTCAGAAGAAAAGAAACTTTATATCTTATTTAATTTTATAACTTCATTTCAAAATTCATGAATAACTCAACTTCTTTTCTTCCATGGAAAAGGATGAAAGACTCCAAAAAGCAAACAGGATTTCCCATAAAATTCAACTTTTAAAAATCTTTTCACTCCAAATAACTCGCATAAACTCAAACATTGAATAATGATGATTTAAAACTGAATTTGTGTTTGGTTGTGAATATCAATTGAAGTGAATTGCTTTTGAATTTTTACGAGTGATTTGGAGTGAAAACAGGTTTTAAAATTCTCTCAATTTTCATGGTCAATCTACCTTATATATAAAATCTATTAGTGAAAGCATGCATTCCTCCACACAAATACAAAAAAAAAAACACTAACCCTAGTTTCATCAAAACAGAATTGAGGACACAAAAACAAAAAGAAACGAATCATGTTTTTCATCCCCATATGTTAACTCTGAACAAAATAAAAAATAAAAAAGGTCCTCCCACCAATCAATTCACTTAAAAAAAACCATAAAAACTTCATCCACATATCAAATGTATTTAGTTTTTTCTATTAAAAAAAATGTGAAACCGCAAAAGATAAACAAGTATTGTTGATGAGTAAAAAATGTTACAGGAATCCATCAAACTCTGCAACAGGCAGGAATCTGCAATCAAAAATCGGATGTTAACAAAGAAGGAAACGATGGTGACCTTAACACTCCAATGACGGCTTTTGCTTCTTAAAATAATTTTTGGTACTAACTAATTGAAGAGTGTAAGCTGGATACAAGTTAATTCCTCTGATTTTATGTGAGACTTTTTGAAAAAATTACTAAAATGACAACTTAATTTAAGAGTACTGTTTTATTTTGGTCTTATATTTTAGAAATAGTTTCAATTATATATAATATAAATTAGTAATTAATTTACAAATAAATATAGTTATATACCTAAGAATACTTTTTGATGTATATGGTATAGTTTTATAGAAGTCATATAAAGTATAAGAAAAAGACTCAAAAATACGCCTAAACTATCAGACATTGCTCAAATTTTCCATATAACTATTTTGTGGGTCAAAATTACCCTTTCCGTCAAAGTATTGGGTAATACTTACACTTCTAATTAACACAAGTATGTTAAGTGCCACTTGGACTCCACATGGATGCCACATAAACGCAAAATATTTCCCACTTCCTTGAAGACTAAAAAGATCCCTAATATTTAATTTTTCCCGCATTTCTCTTAAAATTTGATTTCAGCCATTTCTCCTCAATTTTGTGGGTAGTGTAAGAAATGATTCGTAGATTTCTGCATTTTGCGACTAGGTTTCAACTTGATTACATGCCTAGGTTTCAAACTCGATCTTCAAGACCATAGTTAAGTAAATCATTATTCCTCTTTTATTATTTTTATGAGTTCAAAGTTGTGGATGGATCTAGAATTTGTGATGAATTTATTGATTAAAAGGGTTAATCTAAGTTATTTTCGATAGTTTAAAGGTATTTTTGAGCCTTTTTCGTAAAGTATATTCTGTTTAAATAATAAAACAAACCTATATATAGGTTATACATTGACTATATATTATGATACAATAAAAAAACTAAATATAATTTAACTAAATATGAAGTATATGTTGACTATTCACCTAGATCAACTCAAATTCATCTCTAAATAGTCTGAAATTTTAGATATGGAATCATCTCGATGTTTCGAGTCTTTTTATTTATTATTCATTAAAAATGATTCACGTTTGCAGTACATCAAATTTTAACGGAAAGGATAAATAACTAGGAAGATACATGAGATGAGAAATGTGGAGGAGGAGGGGGGGATAAGGAAACGATGTTATAAATAGTGAACTAGAAGGAAGAAGAACAAGGGTAGAAGGTCTTGCAAATTTTAGTAATTTTGAAATTTTAGCAAGATAAGGTACAAGTAACTCTTAGACTATATTTGAAAACTCATAGATACGCCTTAACTAAACAAAGATTCAATTACCCCGGCCCCCCTCCCTCCCCACCCCCATCCCTGCCCGGAGCTGAGGGAAATTCAAATTCATTGGTGCACTCGATGCACTCAACAAAAGAAAAACAAAGAAAAAGACTAGTAGGACTCAGTACATGGCAACATTTACTAAGTAGATATCATTGGTCCACTCAAAATAGTAACAAATATGAATAAAGTAATAGTATAAAATCAACTATAAGATTTAGAAAGTAATAAAGAATAAACAACATGAACAAGTGACAACTGAAGGAAGTACATAATCAATGATGATATCATTCACACACACGAGGACTCACGCCTCAACACCACACTTTTTTGGGAAATGGGTTTTTTAAGATTCAGTATATTTTTTTATTCTATATGTTTTCCTCTTTAATATAACCATGTTAGAACATGACAGGAAGATCCTATAATATCGTGTAAGAACATGACACCTCGATTTAATAATACAATGTGGAAATGTGACACGCCAATCCAATTATACCGTATCAGAATGAGGCACCCTGATCTAACAATAAGGTGTAAAAATGTGATTCCCGATCAAATAATACCATGTATGAATGTGACACCCCGATCCAAAAATATATTGTTAATTTACAATGTATTATCAGCACTTTTTACTTCCTTAACAATATTTCATCTAGCCTTCTTTATCAAGGCATTACTTAGATAGAGAGGGTTCAAGATTATAAACTTCACGTTCTCTGGATTCCATACCATTCACAAAGAACACATAGATTATCCAAACCACAAAACCAAGTCACATAATAACACAATAAATTACATTGAGAACTTCATAATATTTCTCAATGTATATCAATGACTATTAATAGTCTATCTATCAAACAGAATAAAGCATAACGTACCTCATAGAATAACCAAAGTACATTAAACTACTTCTCCAATGCTTTTCCTTTCTTAATTCCTCTGAAACATTCTAATATATCAAGTATATGTGCATAAGTTTTAAGTTAACGAGTCCATAAAAACTCATATTATACTATTTCTAGCCCTAAAAAGTAGGTTGTGAATTCTTTTTCGGATCATGGACCAATTAGTTTGTGTAAGTTTCTTACTAATATCATTTCTTAGTTTATTAATGATAGATTGGAAGGCTTTCTCCCAATATTGATTGTCAAAATCAATTTGGTTTTGTTAACGGTAGAAATATCTTTGTAATTTTGCTTTTAGCTCAAGAAATTGTTTCCGATATTAGATTGAGGTGTAAAATAGATAATGTGGTTATTAAGCTGGACATCGGCAAAGCTTATGATAGAGTTGACTAGAATTCCTTGATTAAAGTTCTTAGAAGGTTGGGTTTTTATTCTAATATGACTAATAAGATTTGGAGGATTCGTGCTAATAGTTGGTACTTGGTACTAATTGATGGGAAATTACATTGCTTTTTTCATTGTACTAGGGAAGTGAAGAAAGGGGACCCTCTATCTCCTGCTCTTTCTATTATGACTGAAAGGTTTTTATTTCTATTTCTTAATATGTTTTTTGAAGTATATGATTTTAAGTCTTATGGACTACCTAAGTAAAGTAAACAATTGAATCATCTGGCATATGCAGATGATACAATTATCTTTGCAGCAGTAGACATAAGATCCTTAAAATTGATTATGAAAACCACAACACTATATGAATATCAATCTGGTCGTCTGATTGATAAGAAAAATAGTTGTTATTATGTGTTCAACAAAGCTACACGAACCTAAGTTCATATTGTAGAAGAAATAACAAGTTTCTCTTAAGGAAAGTGTAATTTGATGTATTTGTGTTGTCCCATTAGGTATGGTATGAAGACAAGATAAACTTTTTATACTTGATCAAATAAATTCAGAATAAGCTCCAATCATGGAAAGAAAAGATTATAATTTGGGGGGGGGGGGGG
>NC_028644.1:52848097-52958027 GCF_001406875.1 Solanum pennellii
GGGGGGGGGGGGGGGAATGATTCTGATAAATCATATGATGCAAAATATGCCTATTTACCTTTTAGTTGCTATTAGCCCTCTGAAATGTGTTATTTATGATATTCATAGGATTTTTACTAAATTCATATGGAATTTTAAAGAGTAGGGCTGAGCCACTCCATAGATTAATTTTGATGATATTTGTGTTCCAAAGACTGAGGGAGGTTTGGGGTTCAGATCGTTATTTGATGTGTCGATATCTCTTTTCGGAAAGCTCTGGTGGAAGTATAGGACTTTCAATTCTTTCTTGGCCAATTTCATGTGGACGAAATATTGTAAGAGCCATAGACCTTAAGTAGTTAAACACTGGTTTGGAAGGATATGCTTCAAGCTAGAGATTTTTTTTATCAAAAAAGTTAGTGGGAACCAAGACAAGGAGATGCTAGTGTTTTGTTTGATGATTGAACATAATTAGAGCGCTGCACTATGTCTTACATATTTATATATTTATGCGATTCATGTCAAATAAAATTTTCAATTGTACAATACACGATGATGGAATAATGAGGTGATAGCTACTATCTTCAATGAGGAGATTTGTAGGCACATTAAAAATGTTCTAGGAGTATGCATTTTGAAGAGGGCAAAGCTAAGACATTGTAGATGCCTAGTCATACTGGGATATTTAAAATTGGGTCTGCTAGGGAGTTGTGCATGGTGAGGAAAGAACTTATAGCCTTAATCCTTAACATTTTAAAAAAATACATACATTTTATGGTTTCTTTCTTTTTTTTGGAAAATGTGGTTCAGAAGAATTCCTATAAGAGAGGTTTTGATTAGAAGGGGCATAACTGATATTATGGAGTGTTGTTGTAGTAATGATAATGTTCAAGAATGTTTTATGCATTTGTTTTTGTTGGAATAGTGACTGCTTTACAAAATTGAAACCAGTTTTGAAGCAGTTCCTGCATTTATTATATGGAGCATATGAAAAAGAAAAAAACTTGATCAAGCATCAGAAAAAATAAGTAAGCTAGCTTTGGTGTTGGAGATTTGAGCACACATATATTTATTTGTTAAATCTAGATATCCTTGGTCTACAGAGATGCCTAAGACTTGGACCCTTGTGGTGAAGTTGTTAGAGGGTTATTCACCACTGTTCAATTACAAAGTTGTTAGATGGATTCATCCTCCTAGTGGAACTGATAAATAAAACACCGGTGGGTCAGGGATAGATATTTTTGCCTTAATTGTATGAAATGAAGAAGGTGATTTCCTTTATACTGAGACCATAGTATTAAAACATGTTTCAGTTATTGAGTCTTATATAAAAGCTACCAAAATGAACCTAGAGTATTATTTGCATGATAATCAAGTTCCTCTGATCATTCAGACGGACTCTCTATTGGCTCATAAGTAATAAATAGAAATTGGGAGGTTTCATTGTTGCTAGCTTGAGATGTTAGTTACATAAAAAGTCGGATGATCAATAAGGAGGTGGAGATATGGCATACATTAAGGGAAGGGAACCCCCTTGCAGACTTTTTTACAAATCATATTGTTAATTTTGCGTGTATAAACAGGCAGCAATTTCACAATTTGTAGGAGATTCCGCAATAGGCTAAACCAATTATGAAATTATAAATGAAGAAATATTCTAATTTGCGGATAATAAATGTTCAGAACACGGACTACATGCTACAATAGGTAGGGATAGAGTAAATTAAATGCATCAAAAACAAGGAACTTGTAATAGACTCATATTATATGCAAGAACTAGAATAGAGAAATATCTAGTAGACTTAAGAATAAAATTTATTTTTTTGTTATCTGAGTAGTGGTATCAAATCCTTTAAGGTTTTAACCTACAGGGACGATATATCAGAGATGAGAACCAAGGAAAATTAAATATCAATCGAAGGGGTGGAAGACTTATCTGGATTAAGCTTTATTAAGCTGGAATGAAGTTTGGGAAAGATAATGAGACCATAAATTTGAGGCCATTTCAAAAGACAATGAACTGAAATTCTGTAGAACATCTCGTATCTCTACTGTTATTTAGATCTATGCCACTCAAATTGAAAAAATCTTCATAGGTTCAAATCATAGCGTTAGTGAGAAATTTGGCAATAAAATGACTTCACACCAAATCTGTGTGTCTTGTTGGTTCTATTTTGCGCGGAGGTTTTGAGAGATGAATGGAGATATGCAAGCTGGATTTTCATATGAGAAGATGCGGAAATTTGATAAGAGATCGGAGCAAATGAAATGGAGTTGTTCCTTATTAAGCTTTCCATTTTTGTTTTGTTTTATTTTAATTTTTCTCGTTGAATGCAGACCACTTTTTATTTGTTCTTTATACTTTTTTTTTTTTGATTTAGGAATGACTTAATTTTTAAACTAGTTTTAATTGATTATATAATGTTCAATAGGCGAATGCAACATCATTAATTTATTTATTAATTGAATTAAAACAGGGGGCTGTTAAAAAAAGGACAATATAAGACCTAAAGGTAGAGGATAAGGGTATTTGAGAGCCCATAGGTGAAAGGAGGGTAATTTCATACCATTTACAATAGTTTAAGGGTATTTTAGGGCCTTCTCCGTAGAAAAAGTTATAAGAAATGACCATTCAGTTAATTCCGTGAAAGGATCAAAGAGCGCCCGAAGTCGTAACAAGGTGGGTTCGACCTCAAAGATGTCTGCTACAAGCCCTTAGCATTCATTACATAAGAGTATAGAAAATATGGAAGAATTAATACTTTCTTTAAGAGATATCTCAAAAAGTATTTCATAAAACTACAAGCCTTTGAGTTGCAAACCATGTATGAATGACATGAGTAAAATTCATATGTTGTAGCACACATAAAATCTAAAAACATAATAAAAGACATAAAAGGAACATAATGGTTAGTCCACAAAGCTATGAGGACTCACCACTTATTCACTTCTTCTAATTCCTTTAAACTCTACCCTCCAGTAGCATCTCAAAGCTCCAACCCTACATTTGGTTAGAATGTAGGCAATATGCATTAGTACAAAAGTACTAAGAATGAAAGGTAACATAACATCATAAGTGTATCTCAAATGGTTAGTCAAGATAAGCCATATATATAAGAGATAATAACATAATCATAACATAATAAGTTAACATAAGGTATATTGATGTTCATACTTTAAACATTAGTCCTTCATACTCAAGTGAACTACTTTATAAGTTACCTTCAAGTATACTTGTGCAAAGCCAAGATAGTATCCCATAATACTTCTTAACCTAAGTACCTTTCTTTGTCCATCTTTTTCAAATTCCACCTTCATAATTAAGACCAAGGTTTTCGTGATATAAGAGAACTATACCATTTAGTCACCTCCAAGCACCCTTGTTTAATGTATGTGAGGCATCCCATAATACCACACACACTAATCATGTCTTGAACTCAACCTATTAATTTTCATCAAATCTAGGTGTCATTATATACATACTTCATATTAACAAGGATAAATTAAGTGATTCCTATCATGGAAGGCAATTATACGCACTACTCGATATAGGCATACTTCATGAGAGGATATTCCATAACAAGCTTCAAGTCATATGGATGCCATGTATCAATGACACCATATTCTACCATTCACACTAAATACTCATTTAGGCTTGCTTACTCAATACTAACTATCTTTTATGCTATTTTATCAAGGAATGCATACTATCATGCTATACCTAACTACTATGGAAAACATCATATCATACAATCAAAGCTATCATAGGAAGGTTACAGGAATACCAACCTATCCACTATGAAACCACTCGTTTAGATGCAAATTCTTCATTGGGGAGTATGAATAATCAAACCTTAGCTAATCCTTAGGAGAGTTTAATGTATCAATCCTAGCTATTGAAATAGTCTTAGCCTAACAAAGTCAAGCTATCATTAAGGCATTTTAGTCAAGCTATTTCAAGCTACCACTATGAGAGTATCGATCCTCCATCTTAGGATACCTTTCCTATACTATTTCAAGCTTCCATGAAAATAATTCTACCAATGAAATATCAAGATAACCATGGGAGAGTTTAATTCCTTCATCTCAAGGTATCATGATATTTATCATCCCAAGCTACCGTGAGATTCACCATCCCAAGGTACTAAGATATTATATCTAACAAACATGATTCGTTTTAGGCCCCCTTAAGTCAACCTACAATCCTTTCATGTGAGAGAACTTGACTATCCTAGCTTATTCATGTCTAGGTGTATAAGAGAGAGAGAATACCAAATCAAGATCACCTCATATTTGACTTAACCCCCAAATCGCTAACAATAATGGCTACAAACCCTATTTATAATACTAGATTATATATATCATGATCCATATCTAATTACAAGATATTCCATCACTTTGATCATTACAAGGTAATTCTACTCATACTTGATCACATAGGTTCAATTCTAACATATCAAGTTAATATAGTTCCTATTCAATTAAAACTATTTCAATTCATATTTAGATGATCCTAACTATTATAAATTTGTATTAAAGACAATTACATAAGGAAGATCAATTTAGGACGTTCAACCTTGTCTTTAATGGCCTAAATCCACAATGATCACCTTCATCATCTTAGATTATGGTTCATCAAGGTATTCCCATCAAAACATAATATAAACATAATTCAAACATAATTGAATGATATCCACTTGATTGGAGTCTCAATCCAGCCTTATCCACAATGTAATCACAACCGTAGCAAGATTGGGGTATTTTGGATTCACAATTGGTGGATATCTATGGGGGATACATGTGTGGAAGAACCCACAAATGATGGAGCTTCACATACATTTTATAAATACCTTATACTAATATTAAAACCTTGGTGAAACTAGACCTAGTCTCTTCCTCTTCCTTCCATTCTACTTCGATGGTGATCTTAAGAGAGCTTTCGGGTGGGGCGGGTTTTGATTTGGAAAAGTGAAGTCTAAATTCATAATTAATGGTTTTGAGATGTTAAAATACCCAAAACACTAAAAGTAACCGTCCATGATATAATTGGAACGTAGGGAGAATTTACCAATTCAGCCTTCACTTGGACGAACCCCTACCATAATTGCAGGTGGAGTTCCACGACCCCCACTTGCGGACTATAGGTGGTGTGATGGGGCATAATTCATCTACGTGGTTCATGAATCAGGATCTTTAAATTGGGGTCTAAGATCCCACAAGTAAGTCTGAAGCCACGCCCCCAACTTACAGGCTTTTAATACACCAACTGAGTGTCAATCAAGGTCGTTGGTGATGCCGTTTCTGACAACTTTTTGGCCGACGTTTGGGTCCTCTTTAAGGAACCTTGCGGTTGTCCTTAGGGAGTCTTACCAAAACTTTTTATCCCTAACCTAGATGTTCTAGGTGTGATAAACATTTCTAAATGAGTTGGACCTAAAAACACATAACAAACATTGTGACAAAACACTAGAACATCCTAGCACCAAAAGACTAGTTTCAACACATAATGGACATATCTTGTCGTTCAGTCACTAACACTTCCAAACTAAGTTAATTTCATTAGTTTAGGTCTAGAAACTTCATTTTAACCCATTTTGAAGTTATTATACCTCATGTAAGTCTCTATCTTATGCCATACAATATTTGGGCTGTTTCAATACTCCCCGCCTTGGGAACATTCATCCCCGAATGACACCTTAAATTTTCATAGGGAATCACCACAACTCAAGACTATCAACTTATCGTGTATACATTATTTATGAATGCACACACCGAACAAAGGAAACTTTAATTCAAGCTAATCATATTCAATAAAACTCAAAATGCATGAAAGAAACAAACTACTCATTTCCAAGAAGAAACAAATATCTCCTAGATACAACGTGCTCAACATAGACTCATTGGGTATAAAATGCATATTTACACAAGATGCTACAACCAGAGGCAACACAATGCAAATGTATCAATTCTAACAAGGACTATACACATTCACAAACATAATCATCACAACGACAAAATCAATTCCATCATGCCAAGTCATAAAACAAGAAATTTAAAATTTTTTCTAGAATATCAATAGAAGCATATACCGAAAAGGGACATGAGGAGATTACTCTTGATCGTCCTTCTATTGGAGAGAACAGCACATATTCTTATTTTGAGGATCCACATCCTCACCACCAGAGGAAAATTTATTATCTTCTATTATATTAGCCTTTACCTTAGGGAAATCATTCTTCAAATGGACACTCTAACCACAGCCGTAACAGCCATCTCTACAGGCCAAATACCGACATTCACACCTTTTACCACACCTACAACGAGTAGGCCATAGGGACTCACTACATTTCCCTTAAGATCTAGGTTTAGACACCCTCTCATCGTTATACTTAGGTGTAATAGAATAGCCTTGTCTTGAAACCTTATGTCGATTCATAGAATGACAATGCTCATCGAGGTCATCATGAAAAGACTTATCCCCTTTGGACCTAGACCTTTTCTGTTCTATAACACTTCCCTTCATAATTTTTTACAACTTTATTTGTTGGGAAAATACCATGAGACAATATATATCCATATCATCAACAAGCATTACCATACGACATTCTTCTTCTAACAAATCGGATACTCCCGTCATAAACTTATTCATGAAATACCCAGGATTGGCTACCTGTAACGACCGAGAGTATACCCTAGAAGTTATGGCATCGACCTCGCGGAGGTCTAAGACAAGCCTCATATCATTCATTAACTGCATAAAACATAAAAATAGCAGAAAATTTAAAACCTTTCATAGCACATTATATGCTAGAATATTTGTTCATATATGTATATAATCACAATTACATAGTCTAGACACTAAGTATTTCTACCATCTTAAGACAACCCAATTCAATAGAATAAGGATACGACCCTTAACAACAAAAAATGTAAGTCTAAGCTATTACATGAACATAAAGAAACATCTTAACATAGGCAACCATTGAATCATAAGTGTCCCTTTACTTGAACTTGGGAAACGTCTATCAAAGCTCGTCCCTCTTAGAAACATCCTCTAGCCATCACTTCCTACACTTTGTGTAAAAAGATGAAGAAGAATGGTATTAGTACAGGAATGCACTAAGTATGAAAACCATGCATTTAAAGGGGACATTTTGTTCGAACTCATTCATCATGTCTTTATATACTTCATACAGAGGTGGATATTACACATAACAACACTTAAGGATATTTTATTACATTTAAGAATCATTTATTAAGTTACACTTCATACATAAGAACTATCACCTTAGACAAATTCCGAATGTCACTACTGCAATGTACGAATAGTATCCCATACTACTACTCATACCAAGTGATCCTAAAAAGTCACCTTAGTTTAGGCACATCACATTCAATAACATACCACACATGCATTTAACCTTAGAAAAAAGACCACATCATTAATGGTCACATAATAATTCTTTTAATAATTTCATCTTAGTCATAACTCATTAGTTCATTTTATAGATAAACCACCCACACAACCCCTTCACAAGCTTTCTTGTGAAATGTACGCATGGAGTCGCATACCCCCTCATATAACAAGGAAACCTAATTAGAAGCGACAAGTGTAATTCACATGCATAATAATAATTCATGTCTTTAAAATGTAATGTCAAACGTGACATGCATTCATCCCAATAAGAACTACACATAATCTATATTCATAAAGAAACATCATCATAACTTTTGTCACAGTCCACTTGTGCAATGTATAAGTAGGGTACATAGTCATACCTAAACTAAGTAATCTAGAACGGAACCGTGATACTTATTTATAATCTTATCTTAGTTCATTTCTTAACTTTAGGATGCTTAGAGTAATGATATTTAGCGATAAACGACATAGACCATGTGAGCTACATGTAATCCAGTGTCATAAAATCCTACACCGATAAAAGTGTTCTACTAGACAAGGTAGAACCCACAAAATAGATATCTAGGTGGATCCACTAGTTATGTCCTACATGGGAACGTAGTTAAGGGATATTGAGATTCCTTCTAGAAACAAGACTTATTGAATTAGTGGAGAGGCTTTCATCTCATGAGTATCACTTGGATGACCCAACCTATTGCATTAGCAGAGGGGTTTTTTCCTCATTGTACATACCCACCCATTGAGCTTAAACTCCCTTTTTTATATTTTAAAGCCTTTTTTTATCATTAGTTCATAAAGTAGGCCTTTTAGGACATGATCCGTCATACATTATATAGCTTAGAGGTTTGTAACATGAGAATCTACATTCATCAAAGAACCTATATTATGTATGACTGTGATATCACATAATTCTACCATTCATGCATTCATATGTGTGTGCGTTCATATGTGAGATCAACCTTAACATATACACCTTTATTCACACATGTTCATAAATTCATTTATGATATACTTTGCATGCATAGTAATAGGTAATGATGTATAGGAGAATTGTCCTTTCCTAAATAATAACAAATCTATCATATTCATAGACATGCAGGAAGAGTGTATATTTGTCAACATTATCCAAAAATAGCTATAATATGGTATTGAGGAAGCCACCCTCAAAGATCACACATTCCACATGTCTTAAGTCATACAACTATAAAGCATTAAGGACTATAGAATACACACACCCACATTAAATCATAGGAGACAAGAGCATATGCTGAATTAGAATAGAGGACTCCTACCACTGCTTTTATCGCATATTCATTCTGAATTAGAATAGAGGACTCCTACCACTTCTTTGACCGCATATTCATATAGGGTTCATATTGTTAAAGGTCATGCTACAAGAATGTTCATCATCATTATCCATATAGACCACACCTAACCCTAACATGATCATCACACATGCATAAAATCATTCACACATCTAGAGTATACGACTAGTATGGAAGACTATACATATAACTTCACATAACATCAGTTAACTTAGACATGATATTAAAATCAAGGATATATCCTTCAACTTCTAAAGTGTGGAAATAATCCTATCATTTCCTCTTGCATCTAATGTCGTCAAGTTCATGATCATAACACATAAACATGTATGAGAATGTAAACACCACCACTATAAGTGTACCATACCAAGCATCACAATTCAATATACATTGTAAACTAATAAGAGGAAATAGGTCTACTTAGTCAATTCTCCATAATTCAGAATCAATTGGACTAATCAATATACTATAATCTAATAACTATTGAATCATAATCTAATCATGATCACAAGACCCATAACATATGATAATTTGAGAGGATAAAGAGATCATGGGTTCTTCATGGAATTGGATTGAAAATCATGTTAAAAATATAGATTCATCATATAATCATTATTAGAATGACTTTGAAATCCCTTTAACAATAAACCCATGGCTAGATTGAAAGATGATATTTTTGACTTAGAATCATGTTTGAAAAAGCTTTGAAAGGACTCCTTAGACGAATTGTTAAATAAGGATGAAAAATTTAGCATACCTTCTAAATTAGAAAACCCACAAATATCTAGGAAGAAAGTTCCAAGAAAGAACCTCCATAGCTTGTTCTTGAGCTTGGTCTCCAATGGAGGTTCGGGAGAATTTGGAAGAGAAGAGATTTTGGAGATTTTAATTTCATAATTGATGTTGGGGTTTAGACATGGGAAAGGGTCAAATAGGAAATAAAAACTGTTTATAACCGACTCCCAAAGTTAAGAAAACACCCGTTTACAATTTTGCACTATTAGACATGTCTATTTTGACTTAAAAACGACCACAACCAAATTTGGGAAGTGGCTAAGCGTCGCGGAGGCTGCTCCTAGTTTTGCCTCACCAAATTCTTGAGGAAGTGAAACTTGTGTTTCTCTAGCGATGAACATGCAGGTCAAGTGCCAGACACTAGCCCGTGGTGGCCTTCACTTCATGGTTTTGCATGTAGACATTTGGCAGCTTCCTTGTCAAACATTTGGGTCCTCTACGCGGGCCCTTAAGTGGTTCTCGGGGAGTCTTCTCCGCAATTCTCGATGCTTAACATGTATATTAAGATTCTAATGTCAACTCAACTATTTTACAACTCCAAAAAAAACATAAATACAAGCCAACCATACAAGGACATACTAGTACATCTAAAGACTACATTTCAAATATCTTAGACGTTTGACCTCCAACAATCTTCAAATAAACTACACATGATGTAAAACACTTTATTTACGTATTAATAACCTCTATACACATGTGAGGCTCTATGTACCTTTGTTTATGTTGAGGGTCTTGATACTACCAAGCTTGGAGTATACTAAAACAAAAGGGTGAATTTCAAAGAGTATTCTTTAACACTCATATTAACTTGCTTGAATTTGATGAATTCTCTCAACTTTGCTTCCCTCAAATCCGGGGGGAAAACCTATCGAGAAATTCCTACTCAATATTTTCCCACTCTATTGGGCCCACTCTCAACAACCTACTATACTTCCATTGCCCATACAAAATTTGGGCAACATCTTTCAATTGATCGGAGGCTAGATCCACCATCTTAATGGAGGACACTCCCTTGATTGCAAAAACCTTATAAGCCTCCCCTATGAACCCATTTGTATCTTTGTCCACCATTGAGCCATAGATTCCGGGTAAATCATTCTCAACATCTCGTTTACCCTAGACCCACCACCTCTCTGTGAGCTTGCGCCATTTGGAACTTGGGGGGCGGGGGGAATCTCTTGCTCCCTTTCACCATCCTCAAATATTCTAGCATTAGCTCTATCATTTACCATAACATGAAAAATCATAGGCAAACATTAGAATAAAGAACTACTAGAGCTACACCTCAATGGCACAAGTAAGAGAATAAATAAGTGACATTGTTCGTAAATATCCAATAACCTTCAATTCATGAAATGTTTCGCGACTGACACCAATGAATAAAACTCTACTTTGATGTGGTTTGAGACATCCTAAGACCATTTCACAACCTTATGCTTTAATACCAAGTATGTTATGACCCGAGAGAACCCCCCAACTTGTTTCGACCTCGAAGAGGTCTATACAAGCCCTTAACATTCATTACATAACTCAAAGAAAATATAAACTAACTTAAAACTTTCTGTACGACATATCTCAAAAAGTATTTCATAAAAGCGGAAGTCTTTATTGCATTATTGTCTCAAAAAATCTATGAACGACATAAATAAAAGTACTGGGAAGCAGCCCACATAAGTCTAATTACATAATGAAAGACATAAAAGGAACATAAAGGTTTGCCCTCGAAGCTATGCGGACTCACCACTTCTTCACTTCTTCAAAGTCCATTAAACTCTACCCTCCAATAGCAACTCAAAGATCCAAAACAACATTTAGTTAAAACGTAGGCAATATGCGTTAGTACAAAAGTACTAAGTATGAAAACTTACATAACATCATAAGAGCATCTCAAATAGTTAGTCAACATAAGACATAAGCATAAGAGATAATAACATAATCATAACATAACAAGTTAAACTTAGGCATATAGAAGTTCATACTTCAAGCATTAGTCCTTTANTAATCATAACATAACAAGTTAAACTTAGGCATATAGAAGTTCATACTTCAAGCATTAGTCCTTTATATTTAATTAAACTAGTTCACCAGCCACCTCCAAGTATACTTGTGTAATGCAAATATACAATCCCATAATACTACTTTAGCTAAGTACCTTTATCTGGTCATTCCTGGTCATAGTCTACCTTCATAATTAAAACCAAGGTTTTGATGGCATAAGAGCACTATAACACTAAGTCACCTCCTAACACCCTTGTGAAAATGTATGTGAGGAATTCCATAATACAACACAGATTTATCATGTCTTGAAGTCACCCTATTAATTTTCGTCAACACTAGGTGTCATCATAAACTTCATCATATTAATAAGGAGATATCAACTTAATTCATTCATATCATGGGATGCAACTAGGGTAACTGCCCAAGATAGGCACACTTCAGAAGAGGACATTGCATAGGTATCTTTACTTAAGCCACGTATGAATGGAATTCCATTCTAGTCATTTTCATCAACTATAGGTGTCATTATAGACCTACTTCATATTAACAAAGAGTTGTCAACTTAAGTAATTCATATCATGGAAGGCAACTATAGCCCATACCCAATCTAGGCACACTGCATAAGATGACATTTCATAACCACCTTCAACTCATACTTGTTCTATGTATGAATGATATCCCATTCTACCATTCACAATAAGTACTCATTTAGGCTAGATTCGTTAATGCTAACTATCTTTCATACTAGTTTATAAAACAATAGCATACCATCATGCTACACAAAACTACAATGGAAAACATCATATCATGCAATCTAAGCTATCATAGGAATGTGACATGTAATCCAACCTATCCACCATGCAATCACTCATAAAGTTCCAAGCTATATATAAAGGAGTACTGATCCTAAACCCTAAGTTATTCTTAGGATAGTTTATTTTCTAAATCCTATGCTACAACGAAATGGTATTGGACTAACCAAGTCAAGCTATCATCAAGACATTCTAGACATAATATTTCACATTATCCCTCAGAGAGTATCGATCCTCCATACTAGGCTAACATGCCTATTCTAATGCAAGCTACCATGAAAAACATTCTACCTATGCCAAATCAAGATAACCATGGGAGATCTTAATTCCTCCATCCCAAGCTATCATGATATCTACCATCCGAATCGACCATGATATCTACCATCCCAAGTTACCATGAGCTCTACCATCCCAAGCAACCATAAGATTTACCATTTAAAGCTTCTGTGAGATCCACCATCTCAATCTATCATGAGATGCACCATCTCAAGCTACCATGAGATCTACCGTCTCAAGCTAAGTAATCAAACTATCTATGAAGGAATCATAAGACTCAACTTCAAGCTATTCTATCTTCACAAGCATGATTCATCTTAGTTCCTTAAGTCAACCTAGAATCCTTCTATGTGAGAGAACATGATCATAATACCTTATTCATGTCTAGGTTTATAAGAGAAAGAGAACACCCAACAAAAATCACCTCAGATTAGATTTTATCTCCAAAGAACTAACAACGACGATTACAAACCCTATTTTCAATACTATCTTCATTCTATTATGATCCATGTCTTATTACAAGCTATTCCATCATTTTGATCATTAGAAGGTAACTCTAGTCATACTTGATCATATAGGTTTAACTCTAAAATTACAGGTTAAGATCTTTCCCATTCAAGTAACCCTATTTCAATTCATATTTAGATGATCCTTACTATGATCAATTTGTATTCAGGAAAATTGCTATAAGGATTGTGGTATTTNTTATTTCAAATTCACAATAGAGGGATATCTATGGGTGGAATAACCCACGGATGAAAAAGCTTAACATACCTTTGATCAGTGACTTAGAATAATCTTGTAACCTTGGTGAAACTCGAGCTAGTTAGTGGCTCCTTCTTTTCTACTTTAATGGTGATCTTGAGAGAATTTTAGAGAAGAAAAGTCTAAATGGATTATTAATTGTTTTAATTTAGATAACATACCTAATTAAAAAAAATGTATGACTTAGATGGAACGTGGGGTGAAATTACCAATTCACCTTTTACTTGGCCGAACCCGTTGGAGATTTGAAGGTGGTGTCCCACGACCACCACCTACGGACCGTAGGTGGTGTGACAGGGTGTTTTGCAGCTTCGTGGTTCGTGACTAAGGCTCCTATAATTAGGGGTTTATCACCTAAGACTAATGGAGCTAGGCCCTCCACCTACAGGGTTTTAACCCACAAATGGGCAGTTAACAGAAGTCGTTGGTCATGTTGATTTTGAAATCTTTTTGGCCTATGTTTGGGTCTTCTTGAAGGACATTTACGGTGTTTCAATGGGAGTCATACCCAAACCTTTTACCCCTAACCTCGATATTCTAGGTGTAATAAAAATATCTATATGAGTTGAACCTAAAACCACACATCAAACTCCATGAGAACACACTAGAACATCCTAGCACCAAAAGACTAGTTTCTGGACGTCTCTTGACGTTTAGGCACTAACACTTCCAAACTAATATAATTGCACTAATTTAAGTCTCGAGAATTCATTTTAATCCTTTTTAAGTTATTAAATCTTATGTAGATCTCTAGATTAGGTTATACGATTTCCGGGGTGTCTCATTCCTTGACAAAAATTTTAGCTAACATTTAGGAAAAAGCACTAATACTTCCTCCACTATGAACGATATCCTAGCGACCTACCTTAACTAAACTAAGGTCCTATTCCCCCCCCCCCAAACAGGTTTGTTTGTAATTTGATACACCTTTTGGCTTACATGACACACTCCATGACTACACACAATTGAGATGTGTTGGAGATGTTTTGATGCCACGTAAGTGGAAAAGATGTACAAAATTAAAAAAAAAATTGGATCATGGGGTATTAGGATCTAAGTTTAGTTAACACATCTATATGGGGTTTCGAACATAATCTAGGTAGTACCTGTACTTTATCTCGCTAAAATTGGCCAAACCTTGTACTTTTATACTTCCTTCTAGTTACAACAATAATAACTTTGTGTCTTCTTAGTTATTTTTTTACTTTTCATTAAAATTTAACGTAACAAAAAGGTGAATCATGTCGAGTGAATTATATATCAAAACATTTCAAACATCTAGAGTATTTGATATCGAAAATTTGAGATTATTTAGAGGTAATTTGAGTTGATCAAGATTGATGAGACAATATATAATTCATATATAGGTAAGTCATATTTAGTTTTTTAACTGTATCATAATGTATAGTAGTATGTAAATCATATATAGGTACGATCTATTATGTAGTCAGTATATTTTTGCAAACTATAGCATATAATCAATATATATTTTGAATGTATTTTTAAAGGATATAACTATATCTATTGTAAACTATTTACTAATTTATCATATATAATTGAAACTTAAATTCCAAAAAATAAAAGGCAAAAACAAAAAATTAATCTTAAATTAAGTGTAATTTTACTTATTTTCTCAAAAAGTCTTACATAAAGACCAAGGAATTAATTTATATCCTATGCACACTCTTCAGGTACTTAATTCAAAAAAATATTTGAAAAAGCAAAAGCCGCCATTGGAGGGTTAAGCTCGCAATCGTTTCCTTCTTTGTTAAGCTGCTTTTCTTCATCAGCCTCCAAATTCGATTGCAGATACCTACCTATTCCTGAATTTGATGGATTCCTATAAGTTTTTTACACTTCGATATTATTTGTTTATTAGTTGAGAGTTGTTGTGTTTTTTCAAAAGATGAAAAACTAAACTCATATGAGATGTGGATGAAGTTCTGATTTTTTTTTTCTAGTGAAATGGTCCGCGGGAGGACCTTTTTTTAGTTTTCATTCTATTTAGAATTAATATACGGGGATGAAAAACATGATTTTTTCTGCTTGTTTTATCCTCGATTCTCTTTTGATGAAATTAGGGTTATGTTTTTTTATGTGTGTGTTTGTTAAGAGGAATGCATTATTTCGCTAATAGATTTTATATATAAGGGACTTTGGCCATTAAAATTGATAGATTTGAAAAACAAAAGGTACTGTATTTACACAAAATTATTCACAAAAACTCAAAAGAATTAACTCCAATTTATATTCACAACCAAACACAACTACGTTTTCAATCATCATTATTCACTTTTTTGATAGTGAATAATGATTATTTAGAATTGGAGTTGTGTTTGGTTGTTAATATAAATTTGAGTTTATTATTTTTGAGTTTTTGTGAATGATTTGGAATGAAAAAAGTGGGAAAAAATGAATTTTATGGCCAATCGTGTTTGTTTTTTTGGAGTCTTTCTTCAAATCAGTGGCAGAGGAAGAAAAGAAGTTAATTATTCAAGAATTTTCTCTATTGTAAAAACTAAGGTATGAAATTTGTAGAGAATCATGTAACTATTGGATTGAGTGATGCATATCAATTTTTTGGAAGTTATTTCTACCCTTTTCTTTTTCTTTTGGGTGTTCTTTCTTGAAGAGACGAGTATTAGAATGTCAAAATTTGATCCATATGTTGCTTGTGACTAGTTGTCAAAATGGATAATGGTAATGTAGAGATGGTGGATGCCAAAAAGACTGTCTTGCTAGTGATGTCCTAGTGTCTGATGAATCCATGTCAAACTACAAAAATGGTGTTACGACGGAAGGCTATGTTGGCATAAGCAATATTGAGGACAAGATAGATGATCAGAGTGATTCAAAGAGAGAGGACTTGAAGAATGCTACGAGTGAGACAAAGGACCAGCTCAACACTAAGAGTTAGGCAAAAGCACAAGGAAATGTAATCGTTGAGGACAATTAAAAATTGCTAAAATATTGAAATTGAAGAAAGGAAACTTTAAGGAAATGTGCTGCTGGAGAACAAATACACCTACTATATATGTTGAAACGGATGATATGGTAAGTGGCTATTTGAAGGTGACTGACAAATAAGTACATAATCTTTATGAAGCAGATCTTAATGAGGGTCATCAAAACAAGAAAATGATGTATGAGGTCAATAAAAATGGTAATGATATAATGGTTGTTAGACAAGAGGACCATCAAATGAAAACAAATGCTACAACTTCTACCAATGATGGTGCTAGATTGGATGAGTTTCTAAAAGTGGAAATCGTATTTACAAATTCTTATATTGGAAAACTGTAAGAACCAGCTAGTATAATGTTTCTTACTAATCCTTCAACTACAAATGCTGGACATCTTAGTTGGGGAGCATTTGAGAATACTTTTGCGATGGTGCATATTCTAATATACTATTTTTTTGCCCAAGGGTATATCAAAGAATGTACCATTGAAGAATTACTATCAGATTCTTCCCCACTATGTTGTCTAACATTTGCGGTTGAAGGAATGATCGAAAACATTGGACTAGCTGGTTTTGGCGTTTTTCCAATAGAAGAAGTAGTAAATTCAATTTTCATTTTTTGAAGATCATCCAATATAACACAATCGGTGGTAATAGTTGAAGAATTTGTTATAATTTAATGGTCCTCTCATCTATCAACCTTCATATCATTAATAGATCATTTTCTTATTCTAGTGAAATTCATTCAGTTTTCCTTCATCAATCTTTTGTACTTCACCATCAATCACCTTAAAATAGCCACTTACCATATCATCCGAGCCAGCATCAATAGTATATGTTTTTTCTATAACAACACATTTCGTTCAAGTTCTCCTTCTCCATTTAAAACATTTTTAGCACTTTGTGGGCCTCATAAATTATTTTTTCCTGACCAACTACATTTTCATGTGTCTCATATTGACTGTTAGAGTTGAGCTGATTCTCTATCTCACTTCTAACATTAATCAAGTCCTATCCCTTTGAATCACTCTGATCATCCTTATTGTCAGAAAGGTTGGTCATCTCAATAAAGTATATTGTCTTAACGCCATTTTCGTACTCAACCAATGAGTCATCGTACACTAGGATTACCAGCAAGGACATTCTTTTCGGCATCCACCATCTCTACATAACCCTTAATCATTCTAACAACTAGTCAGAGGCAACATATCATGTGTATCCAATTTCCGCATTCTAATACTCATCTCCTCAAGAAGGAGCACCCATAAGATAAAGGGAAAAATAACTTTTTAAAAAAATGATATGCATCACTCTTCCACTAGTTATATAGTTCTCTACTAATTTCTTAGCTTTATTTCAAATTCAATTTTTTAGATGAAAAGAAACTTTATATCTTATTTAATTCAATAATTTCATTTCAAAATTAATGAATAACTCAACTTCTTTTCTTCAATGGAAAAGGATGAAAGACTCCAAAAAATAAACACGATTGCCTATAAAATTCAACTTTTAAAAATCTTTTCAATCCAAATCACTCATATAAACTCAAACATTGAATAATGAATTTTTAAAATTGGATTTGTGTTTGATTATGAATATATTTTGGATTGCTTTGGAATTTTTAATAGTGATTTGCAGTGAAAATAGGTTTTCAAATTCTCTAAATTTTCATGGTCAATCTACTTGATATATAAAATCCCTTAGCGAAAGCATGCATTCCTCCACACAAATACAAACAAAAAAACCCTAACCCTAGTTTCCTCAAAACAGAATTGAGGACACAAAAACAAACAGAAAAAAACATGTTTTTCATCCCAATATGTTAACTCTGAACAAAATGACAAATAAAAAAGGTCCTCCCACCAATCAATTAACTTAAAAAAACATAAAAACTTCATCCACATATCAAATGTATTTAGTTTTTTCTTTTTTTTTTCAAAAACAATGAAACCAAAAAAGATAAACAAGTATTGTTGATGAGTAAAAAAAGTTACATGAATCCTATCACACTCTGCAACATGAAGGAATCAGCAATCGAAATCGGAGGTTAACAAAGAAGGAAACGATGGTGACCTTAACCCTCAAATGACGGTTTTTGCTTCTTAAAATAATGTTTGGCACTAACTAATTGAAGAGTGTAAGCAGGATACGTGATAATTCCTCTGATTTTATGTGAGACTTTTTGAGAAAATTACTAATATTACAACTTAATTTAAAAGTACTGTTTTATTTTAGTCTTATATTTTAGAAGTAGTTTCAATTCTATATAATATAAATTAGTAATTAATCTACAAATAGATATAGTTATATACTTAATAAACCTTTTTGATGTATATGGTATAGTTTTCTAAAAGTCATATAAAGTATAAGAAAAAGAATCAAAAATACTTAAATTTTCCATTTTACTATTTTGTGGGTAAAAATTACCCTTCCCTTCAAAGTATTGGGTCATACATACCCTTCTAATTAACAAAAGTATGTTAAGTGCATGAGATTATAAAAGTTGAGGATGAGGAGGGGGGGGGATAAGAAAATGATGTTATAAATGGTGAAACTAGAAGGAAGAAGAAGAAGGATAAAAGGTCTGGCCAATTTTACTAATTTTGAAATTTTAGCAAGATAGGGTACAAGTAACTCCTAGACTATAATTGAAAACTCATAGATACGCCTTAACTAAACTAAGATTCTATTACCCCCGCCTCCCTCCCTCCCTCCCCCATCCCTGCCCGGAGCTGAGGGCCATTCGAAGTCATTGGTCACTCGATGCACTCAACAAAAGAAAAACAAAGAACAAGACTAGTAGGACTCAGTATATGGCAACATTTACTAAGTAGATATCATTGGTCCGCTCAAAATAGTAACAAATATGATTAAAGTAATAGTATAAAATCAACTATAAGATTTAGCTAGTAATAAAGAATAAACGACATGAACAAGTGACAACTGAAGGAAGTACATAATCAATGATGATATCAAGCACACACATGAGGACTCACGCCCCCACACCACACTTATTTGGGAAATGAGTTTCTTATGATTGAGTACATTTAGTTGATTTTATATGTTTTCCTCTTTACTATTACCATGTAAGATCGTGACATCCAGATCTAATAATACCGTGTCAAAAATTACACCCCCATTCAATGATACCCTGTGGGAATGTGACACCCCAATCCAATAATACCGTGTAAGAATGAGACACCCCGATCAAACAATACGGTGTCGAAATGTGATTCCCTATCCAATAATACCATGTCGGAACGTGACACCCCGATCAAAAGATATATTTTTAATTTTTCATTTATCATCACAACTTTTTCACTTCCTTAACAATATTTCATCTAGACTTCTTATTCAAGGAATTACATAGATAGAGACGATTTAGGATTATAAATTTTACGATCTCAGGATTCCATACCATTCACAAAGAACGCATAGAATATCAAAACCACACAACCAAGTCACACAATCACACAATTACATATAGAACTTCATGGTATCACTCAATGAATATCAATAACTATTAAGAGTGTATCTATCCAATAGAATCAACCATAACCTATCTTAATAGAAGAACAAAAGTCCATTAAACTACTTTGCTAATACTTTTCCATTTCTCAATACCTCCGAAACTTTCTAATATATCAAGTATATGTGCATAAATTTTAAGTTAATGAGACTATAAAACACTCATATTATTCTATTTCTAGCCCTAAAAAGTATGTGATGAATTCTTTTTCTGATCTTAGACAAATTAGTTTAAGTAACTTTTTTAATAAAATCATTTCTTATCTTATTGATGATATATTTGAAGTCTTTCTCCCAAGATTGATTGCCAAAATCAATTTCGTTTTTTTAAGGGAAATGTCTTTGAAGTTGTTCTTTTAGCACAACAAATTGTTTTTGATATTAGATTGATAGGGTAAACTAGATAATGTGGTTATTAAGCTAGATATGGAGAAGGCTTATGATAGAGTTGACTAGAATTTCTTTATTAAAGTTCTTAGAAGGTTGGGTTTGATTCTAGTGTGACAAATAAGATTTGGAGGATTCGTGCTAATAATTAGTACTTGGTACTAATTACTAGGAAATTATGTTTCTCTTTTCATTCTACCAGGCGAATCAAGAAAAGGGACCCCTATCTCCTGCTCTTTCTATTGTGACTGTGAGTTTTTATCTCTATCTCTTATTAAGTTGTTTGAAATATCAGATTTGAAGTCTTAAGGACTGCCTAACTAAAGTGAACAATTGTATCATCTGGCATATGTGTATGATACAATTATCTTTGCAGCAGCAAACATAAGATCCTTACAGCTAATTATGAAAACTGCAAGAATTGATCAAGCATGGTATTTGCGTTTCATTTGATGTATTTGGGTTGTCCCAATAGGCATGGTATAAAGAAGTTAAACTTTTCAAAATTGATCAAATAAATTCAGAATAAGCTACAACTATGGAAAGAGAAGATTACATCTTTAAGGGGGAGGGGATGATTCTGATAAATGATAAGTTGCAAAGTATGCATATTTATCAATATTTTTTATTCGCCCTCTGAAATGTGTTATTTATGATATTCTTAGGATTTTTGCTAAATTCTTATGGATCTTTAAAGTGGAGGGCTGAGCCACTCAGTAGATTGCCTTTGATGATATGTCTATTCCAAAATAGTGAGGGAGGTTTGGGGTTTAGATCTTTATATGATATGTCCAAATATCTTTTCCCAAACTCTTGTTGAAGTTTAGGACTTCCTATTCTTTATGGGATAATTTTATGTAGAACAAATATTGTAAGAGACATAGACCTTAAGTAGTTAAATGGAAAGGTGGTTCACATGAATGGAAGGATATGCTTCAAGCTAGAGATTTTTTTTATCAAGAAATTTTGTTGGAATCAAGAGAACGTCGTGTTAGGGTTTGGTTTGATTATTGGACACAATTGGGAGCCCTGCAGTATGTCTTACCTATCTCACATGATTCATTTTAAATCAAATTTTCAATTGTACACTACGTGATGATGGAATAATGAGGTGATAGCTACCATTTTCAATGAGGAGGTTTGTACGCACATTAAAAATGTTCTGGGAGATAAGCATATTGGAGAGGACAGAGGTAAGCCTTTGTTGATTCCTAGTGGTACTGGGATATTTAAAATTAGGTATGCTAGGGAGTTGTGCATTGTGAAGAAATAACCCCTAGACTTAAACCTTAACATTAGGGAAAAAAACATACATTTTAAGGAGTCTTTCCTTTTGTGGTTAATGTGGTTTAGAAGAATTCCTATAGGAGAGGTTTTGATTAGACGGGGTATAACTGGTTCTATAGAGTGTTTTTGTAGTAATGATAATATACAAGAATCTTTTATGAATTTGTTTATTCTCTGTTCTTATTTATACCAAGTGTGGAGGCTTTTTTTAATAGAAATTGCAGGTTTGCATTTTCCAGTGGTTCATCTTTGGCATGTTCTATAGGTTTGGTGGAATGTGGACTGCTCTATAAAATTGAAACCAGTTTTTAAAGCAGTTCCTGCATTTATTATATGGAGCATATGTAAAACAAGAAGCTTGATCAAGCATCGAAAAAAATAAGTAAGCTAGCTTTGGTGTTAGAGATTTTAACACACATATATTTATTTGTTAAATCTAGATATTCTTGGTCTACTGAGATGCCTAAGACTTGGCCCCTTGTAGTGAAGTTCTTAGAGGGTTAGTCCCCACTGTTCAATTACAAAGTTATTAGATGGATTCATACTCCTAGTGGAAATGATAAATACAACACCGGTTGGTTAGGGATAGATACTTTTCCCTTAATTGTATGAAATTAAGAAGGTGATTTCCTTTATAATGAGACCATAGTATTAAAACATGTTTCATTTATTGAGTCTTAAATAAAAGCTACCAAAATGGGCCTAGATTTTTGTTTGCATAATAATCAAGTTCCACTGATCAATGAGAGGGACTCTCTATTGGTTCAATAATAATTAAATAGAAATTTTTAGGTTCCATGGTTGATATCTTGAGATGTTAGGTACATAAAAAGTCGGATGATTAATAAGGAGGTGAATATATGGCATACATTCATGGAAGGGAACTCCCTAGCAAACTTTTTTACTAATCATATTGTTAATTTTCCAAGTATAAATAGGCAGCAATTTCACAAATTCCAGGAGATTCTTCAATAGGCAAAAGCATCTGTGAAATAAGAAAAAGAATAAACTTATAATTTGCGGATAACAAAAGTTCAAAACATTGACTACTGTCTACAATAGGTAGACATAGGGTAAATTAAATGTATCAACAACAAGGAATTGGGTAACACATTCAGATGATATGTAAGAACTACAAGAGAGAAATATCTAGTAGTTTTCAAAATAAAACCTATTTTTTTGTAATCTTGAGCAGTGGTATCGAATCCTTTAAGGTTTTAACTTGATGGGAAGACATATAGGAGGTGAGAACCAACGAAAACTAAATACCAATCGAAGGCGTGGAAGACTTATCTGGATTNCCCACTGTTCAATTACAAAGTTATTAGATGGATTCATACTCCTAGTGGAAATGATAAATACAACACCGGTTGGTTAGGGATAGATACTTTTCCCTTAATTGTATGAAATTAAGAAGGTGATTTCCTTTATAATGAGACCATAGTATTAAAACATGTTTCATTTATTGAGTCTTAAATAAAAGCTACCAAAATGGGCCTAGATTTTTGTTTGCATAATAATCAAGTTCCACTGATCAATGAGAGGGACTCTCTATTGGTTCAATAGTAATTAAATAGAAATTTTTAGGTTCCATGGTTGATATCTTGAGATGTTAGGTACATAAAAAGTCGGATGATTAATAAGGAGGTGAATATATGGCATACATTCATGGAAGGGAACTCCCTAGCAAACTTTTTTACTAATCATATTGTTAATTTTCCAAGTATAAATAGGCAGCAATTTCACAAATTCCAGGAGATTCTTCAATAGGCTAAAGCATCTGTGAAATAAGAAAAAGAATAAACTTATAATTTGCGGATAACAAAAGTTCAAAACATTGACTACTGTCTACAATAGGTAGACATAGGGTAAATTAAATGTATCAACAACAAGGAATTGGGTAACACATTCAGATGATATGTAAGAACTACAAGAGAGAAATATCTAGTAGTTTTCAAAATAAAACCTATTTTTTTGTAATCTTGAGCAGTGGTATCGAATCCTTTAAGGTTTTAACTTGATGGGAAGACATATAGGAGGTGAGAACCAACGAAAACTAAATACCAATCGAAGGCGTGGAAGACTTATCTGGATTAAGCTTTATTCAGCGGGAATGAAGTTTTGGAAAGATACCGAGACCATAAATTTGAGTCCATTTCAAAGGACAATGAACTGAAATTCTCTAGAATATCTCATATCTCTATTCAAATTTGGATATATGCGACTCAAATTGAAGAAGTCTTCATCGTTTCGAATCATAGCGTCAGTGAGAAATTTGGCGATAAAATGATTTCGCACCAAATCTATGTGTCTTGTAGATTGTAGTTTGTGAGGAGGTGTTGAGAGATAATGGAGATCTGCAAGCTGGATTTTCATCAGGGAAGATGTGGCAATTTGGGAAAGAGATTGGAGCAAATGAAATGGAGCTCTTCCTTTCTAAGCTTTCCATTTCTTTTTGTTTTTTCTCGTTGAATGCAGACCATTTTTTATATGTTCTTTATACTTTTTTTTATACTTTTATTTATTTAAATTTTTTAAAAAAGTACAATATAGGACCTAAAGAGAGATGATAACGGTAATTTCGTACCAGTTACAATAGTTTAAAGGTAATTTAGGCCTTTTTCAATAGAAAGATGATAAGAAATAACCATTATGTAATTTCTGTGTAACGACCAGAGAGCACCCCCAGTCGTAACATGGTGCGCTTGAACTAGAAAAGGTCTTATACAAGCCATTAGCATTCATTTCATAAGAGCATAGAAAATAGGGAAGAATAAAAACATTCTTGAAGACATATCTCAAAAAGTATTTCATAATTCGCATACCATCTTTGAATGACATGAGTAAAATTCTTGGAACATAGCCCACATAAAATCTAAAAACATAATGAAAGACATAAAAGGAACATAAAGGTTCATCCTCGAAGGTATGAGGACTCACCACTTCTTCACTTCTTGAAAGTCCTTTAAGCTCTACCCTCCAATAGTAACTCAAAGCTCCAATCACACATTTGGTTAAAATGTAGGAAATATTTAATATTACAAAAGTACTAAGAATGAAAGTGAACATAACATCATGAGAGCATCTGAAATGGTTAGTCAACATAAGACATAAGCATACGAGATAACAACATAATAATAACATAACAAGTTCACATAAGTAATATATAAGTTCATACTTCAAACACTAGTCCTTAATATTCAACTGAACTACTTTATAATGCCACCTCCAAGTATACTTAAGCAATGGAAAAATAGAATCCCATAATACTACTTAAGCTAAGTACCTCTTTTTGGTCATTATTGATCATAGCCCACCTTCATAATTAAGACCTAGGTTTTCATGACATAAGAGTCTTATACCCCTAAGTTACCTCAAAGCACCCTTGTGTAGTGTATGTGAGTCATCCTATAATACTAATCATACCTTGAATTCACCCCATTATTTTTATCAAATCTAGGTGTCATTATCGACCTACGTTATATTAACATGGATCTATCAACTTAAGTCATTCATATCATGGAAGGAATTGATACCCACTACTCGAGNCCATATCATGGAAGGAATTCATACCCACTACTCGAGCTAAGCACACATCATTAGAGTTCATTTCATAACTAGCTTCAAGTCATACTGGTACTATTTATGAATTACATCCCATCTAACATTCATACTAATACTCATTTAGGCTTGTTAAGTTAATGCTAACTATCTTTAATACTATCATGCAAGACCTAAGAACTACAGAAAACATCATATCATGCAATCGAAGCTATCATAGGAAGGTTACATGTATACCAACCTAGACACCACGCAACCACTCATCAAGATACAATTTATCTATAGGGGAGTATGAATCTACAACCCTAAGATATCCTTAGGAGAGTTTAATGTCTCAATCCTAAGCTAGTGAAATGTTGTTGGCCTAACAATGTCAAGCTATTATGAAGGCATTCTAGTCATGCTATTTCAAGTTGTCCTTATGAGATTATCGATCCTCCATACTAGGCTACCATGCCTATACTAATGCAAGCTACAATGAATATTATTCTACCAATGCAAGATCAAGATAAACATGGGAGAGCTTAATTCCTCCGTCTTAAGATATCATCATATTTACCATGCAAAGCTACCGTGAGATGTACCGTCCCAAGATACCATGAGACCTACAATCCCAAGCTACATAATTCTACTATCCATGAAGGAATCATAAGAATTAACCTTAAGATATTCTATCTTAACAAACATGATTCATTTAAGGCCCCCTTAAATCAACCTAGAATACTTCTATGTTAGAGAATTGACTATACTAGGTTATTCATGTCTAGGTGTACATGATAAACAGAATACTCAATCAACATCACATCATATTTGACATTTCCCCCAAAGCCCTAAAATAATGGATATAAACTATATTTTCAATACTAGCTTCTATCTATGATGATCCATGTCTAATTACAAGATGTTTCATAACTTTGATCATTAGAAGGTAATCTACTCGTACTTGATCAATGCCTTAGACTTATCTTGAAACCTTGGTCAAACTCGACCTAGTCTTTTCCACTTTCTTCCCTTCTTCCTTAAAGGTGATCTTAAGAGAACTTTTGGGAGGGGAGGTTTTTGATTTTGAAAGGTGAAGTCTAAATTCCGAATTAATTGTTTTAATATGTGAAATACCTAAAAACACTATAAATAACCGTCCATGACTTAATTGGAAGATAGGGTGAATTTACCAATTCTTCGCCGAACCCCTAGCAGTATTGCAGGTAGTGTCCAACGACCATCACCTACGGAGCATAGGTGGTGTGACGGGGAGTCCTGAATCTACGTGGTTCATGAATAAGGATCCTACTATTGGTGTCTAAGCTCCCACAGGAAGTGTGAAGCCACGCCCCCATCTACGGGGTGTCATCCTACCAATGGAGCGTCAGTCAAGGTCGTTGGTCATGCTGTTTTCGGAAGCTTTTTTGTTTGGGTCCTATTCAAGGACCCTTACGGTGGTCCTTAGGGAGTCATACCAAAACTTTTTACCTCAAACCTCTATGTTCTATGTGTAATAAAAATTTCTAGATGAGTTGGACCCAAAAACACACATCAAACTCCATGGAAAAACACACTAGAACATCCTAGCACCAAAAGACTTGTTTCCATACGTCACGGACATATGTTGACGTTTAGGCACTAACACTTTTAAACTAAGTTATTTGCATTAGATTAGGTCTTGAAACATCATTTTATCCCCTTTTTATGTTATTAGACTTCATGCAAGGCTCTATATTAGGTCATNGATACCTAAAAACACTATAAATAACCGTCCATGACTTAATTGGAAGATAGGGTGAATTTACCAATTCTTCGCCGAACTCCTAGCAGTATTGCAGGTAGTGTCCAACGAACCTACGGAGCATAGGTGATGTGACGGGGAGTCCTGAATCTACGTGGTTCATGAATAAGGATCCTACTATTGGTGTCTAAGCTCCCACAGGAAGTGTGAAGCCACGCCCCCATCTACGGGGTGTCGTCCTACCAATGGAGCGTCAGTCAAGGTCGTTGGTCATGCTGTTTTCGGAAGCTTTTTTGTTTGGGTCCTATTCAAGGACCCTTACGGTGGTCCTTAGGGAGTCATACCAAAACTTTTTACCTCAAACCTCTATGTTCTATGTGTAATAAAAATTTCTAGATGAGTTGGACCCAAAAACACACATCAAACTCCATGGAAAAACACACTAGAACATCCTAGCACCAAAAGACTTGTTTCCATACGTCACGGACATATGTTGACGTTTAGGCACTAACACTTTTAAACTAAGTTATTTGCATTAGATTAGGTCTTGAAACATCATTTTATCCCCTTTTTATGTTATTAGACTTCATGCAAGGCTCTATATTAGGTCATACAATTTCTGGGGTGTTTCAATACTCCCCGCCTTGGGAACATTTATCCCCGAATGACACCTTAAGCCTTCATAGTGAATCACCATGACTGAAGACTAGCATCCCATCGTGTTGCATTATTTGTTAATGCACACATCCAACCAAGGAAACTTTAATTCAAAGCTAGACATATTCAATGCAACTCAAAATGCATGAAAGAAACATATTACTCATTTCCAAGGAGAAAGTAACATCTCCTAGATACAACATGCTCAACATAGACTCTTCAGGTCTAAAATACATATTGACTCGAGAGGCTACAACAAGAGCCAACACATACAAATGAATCAATTCTAACAATTCCTACACACATTCACAAACATAATCATCACAAGGACAACATCAAGTCCATCATACCATGTTATGAAATAACAAAATCAGGATTTTTTTCTCAAATAATGCTAGAAGCACATACCGAAAAGGGAAACAAGGTGATTACGATTGATCGTCCTTGAATTGGAGAGCATCGAACCTATTCTTATTTTGAGGCTACACATTTTTAGGACTAGAGGGAACTTGCTTACCTTTTCTACTATAAACCTTTGCCTTACAAAATCGTTCTCATGTGACCATCTCACCACATCCGTAAGAACTATCTCTACCGGCCAAATAACTACATTCATGCCTCTTACCACACATAGAAAAAGTGTGCCATATGGACTCATTACATTTCGGTTGAATTCTAGGGTTCGACACCCTCTCATATTATACTTAGGTGCATTAGAATAGCCTTGTCCGAAATCCTTTTGTTGATTCTTGAATGACCATGTCAATCGAGCCCATCATGAAAAGACTTTTCCCCTTCCGACCTAGACCTCTTCTTTTCTCTAGCTCTTTCCTTCTTGAGTTTTAATTCCTTTATTTGTGGGTCAAAAACCATGAGACAAGAGATATCCATATCATCTACAAGAATGGTATTACGACATTCTTCTTCTACCAAATCAGATACTCCCATCATAAATATATTCAACAAATCCCTAGTATTGGATACCTGTAACGACCTGAGAGTATACCCTATAAGTTATGGCTTCCTTAGGTTGCCACACGGCATCGTCGATCTCTCGGAGGTCTAAGACAAGCCTCTTATCATTCCTTCATTGCATAAAACATAAAAATACTGGAAAATTTAAAACTTTTCACTGCACATCATATGCTAGAATATCACTTAATATATATTTACATAGTCTAGACACTAAATCTCTTTACCATCTTAAGACACAACCCAATAAAATAGAATATGGGCACGACCCTTAACATTAAAAAATATAATTTTAAGCTATTACATCCATTTATAGAATTATCTTGACATAGGCAACCAGAATCATAAGGGTCCCTTTTACTTGAACTTGGAAAACACCTTTCCAAGCTCGTCCCTCTTAGAAACATCCTCTAGCCTACACTACCTACACTTTGTGTAAAAAGATGAAGAAGAGTGGCATTAGTACAAGAATGCACCTAGTATGACAACTATGTGAAAACATGCATTGAAAGAGGATATTTAGTTCGAAATCATGCATCATGACTTTATAGTAAAACTTCATGAACATTGATACAACTAGCACAATAAACTTAGCATGCTTGGTATAGACGTGGATATTACTCATAACAACAATAAGGTCATTGCATCATATTTAAGGATCATTTATTAAGGTACCCTTCACACATAATAACTATCACCTAAAAAAACCTCACAATCTCACTAGTGCAATGTACAAGTAGTATTCCATACTACTACTCGTTCCAAGTGATCCTAAGAAGTCCACTTAGACTTAGGCACATCACATTCAATAACATACCACAAATGCATTTATCCTAAGACATAAGACCAACATACATCATTAATGGTACATAATAACTCTTTCATTCATTTCATCTTAGTGTTAACTCTAATTTTATAGATAAACCACACTCACAACTCCTTCAAAAGCTTTCTTGTGCAATGTACACATGGAGTCCCATACCCCTACATATACCAAGAAAACCTCTTTAGAAGCCACATGTGTAATTCACATGCATAATCATAATTCATGTCTAGAACTATGTAAAGTCAACTGTGACCTGCATTCATTCTAATTAGAATTAAGCATAATAAATATTCATAAAGGAACCTCATCATAACTTCCCTTAGAGTCCACTTGTGCAATGTATAAGTAGGGTCCATAGTCCTACCTACACAAAGTAGCATTTCAAGGAACCATGAAAATTATTTATAGTCTTAGCTTAGTTCATTCCTTAACTTTAGGGACGGTTAGCCATAACCGACATAGACCATGTGAGCTGAATGAAATTTTGTGTCGTACAACCCCACATCGAAAAAGGCATTCTATTATCCAAGGTATAACCTAAAAAATAACTATATAGGTGAATCCACTATCCATGTCTTACAGAGGCACATCGATAAGGGATATAGAGATTTCTTCTAGAAATCCGACCTATTGCATTAGAAAAGAGGCTTCCATCCCATGAGTATCACTTGGATGACCAAACATATTGCATTAGAGGAGGGGCCTTTTCCTCATTGTATATATCCACTCATTGAGCTTAAACTCCCTTTTTCCTATCATAAAGAAATTATTTTTCATTAGTTCATAAATTAGGCCTTTTGGGACTTCCTCCCTCATCCATTATATAGCTCAAATGTTTATAAGATGAGAATGTACATTTATCGAAGAACCTATATTATGTGAGACTGTATTTTCACATAATTCTACCATTGATACATACATATGTGAATGCATTCATATGTGAGATATACCTTAACATAAACACCCCTAGTCACACATGTTCATAACTTTGTTAATCACATACTTTGCATGCATTGTAATAGGTAATGATGTATAGGAGACGTATCCTTTCCTTAACAATCAGGAATATATCCTATTCATAGACATGCATAAAGTATATATACATTGGTCAACATGATAACATAATAGCCATAACATGGTATTGAGGAACCCACCCTCAAAAATCACAAAACATGTAGAACATTTCTCAAGTCTAAAGCCACACAGATATAAAGCATTAAGGACTATAGAGTGGCACGCTAACATTGGATCATCGGAGACAAGAGCATATTCAACATTAGAGTACAGGACTCCTAGCACTACTTTGATCACATCTTTATATAGGGTTCATAAAGGTAAGGTTCATGCTACAAGAATGTTCATCATCATTAGCCATATAGACCACACCTAATCCTAACATGACCATTTGACATACACAACATCATCCACACACCTAGATAGCATACAAGTTGTATGGAACACTATACATATAACTTTACATAACATCAATTCACTTAGACCTGATATCAGAATGCAGGCTACATCCTTCAACTTCCAAATCATAGAAAAATAATCATATATATTCATCTTACATCTAATGACTTCAAGGCCATGATCATAACACATTCTAAACTAATAAGAGAAAATAGGTCAACTAGAAAAATCTCCAAGCTAATGATCATCTTAATAAATTCACCATAATTCATAATCAATTAATACAGATAATACTCGGAATAATAAATATACTCTTATCTAAAAACAATTGAATCATAATCTTATAAAGATCACAAGACCCATAACATGTCATAATTTAAGAGGATAAAGAGATCATGGATTTCTCATGGAACTGAATTGAAAATCGGGTTAAAAACACATATTAATCATATATTCTTCATTCTAATGCTTTTAAAATAACTTTAACAATGAACACATGGCTAGATTGAAAGATGAAATTTTTAACTTAGAATGATATTTGAAAAAGCTTTTAAAGGACTCCTTATATGAATGATTAAATAAGGATGAAAGATTACCATTCCTTGTAAATTAGAAAGCCCGTGAAAATCTTAGCAGAAAGCACAAAGAATGCACCTCCATAGCTTGTTATTGAGCTTGGTCTCCAATGAAGTTTGAGAGAATTTGGAAGAGAAGAGAGTTTTGGAGATTTTGAATTCTATATGGGTGTTGGGGTTATGATTTGGGAAAGGGATTAAATAAAACATAAAAACAGTTTATAAATGACTCCCAAAGTTACAAAAACACCCCTATACTTATTCATACTTTTAGACATGTGTAACTTGACTTTAAAATGATGCAACCAAATTCGGGAAGTGGCTACGTGTCGTGGAGGCAACTCCTAATTTTTCCTGACAAAATTTATATGGTAGTGAGTCTTGTGTAGCTCAAGCGACGCACAGGCAGACCAAGTGCCAGGAGCCCAACACATGGTGTCCTTCACTTCTTGATTCTGCACGCTACCATTTGGCAGCTTCCTTGTCCAACATTTGGGTCCTCCTCGGGGTCCCTTCGGGTGGTCCTCGGGGAATCAAACCCGGATGTTTTTATCCTTAACATGTTTATTAAGATACTAGGGTCAACTCCACTGTTTTTCAACTCCAAACAATACATAAAAACAACGAAATAATACAAGGACATAGTAGTACTTCTAAATACTAAATTTTAATCATCTTGAACTTTCTTGGACTTTTGACCTACAAACCTATTCAAATAAACTACACTTGATGTAAAACACTTTACATACATGTTAATAACCTTTGTAGACAAATGTGAGTCTCTAGCTACCTTAGTTCATATTGAGGGTCTTGACACTACCAAGGTTGGAGTATATATAAACAAAAGGGTGAATTTCAAAGAGTACTCCTTAACACTTAATGTAACTTTCTTGAGGTTGATGAATTCTTTCAATTTCGCTTCCCTCAACTTCCGAGGAAAAACGTATCTAGAAATTCCAACGTTATAATTTCCCACTCTATTGGTCCCACTCTCAACAGCCTACTATCCTTCAATTGCTCATGAAAAATTTGGGTAACATCTTTCAATTGATAGGAGACTAGATCCACCTTGTTAATGGAGGACACTCCCATGATTGCAAAAACCTTATAATCTTAGTCCACCTTGGAGGCGCAGATTCTGGGAGTTTCATTATCAAGAACTCTCTTACCCTAGAAGAACTCATTCCTCTTATAGGGTTTGCCAGAGCCACCGCCTCTCTAGTAGCTTGCGCCATCAAGGCTTGTGCCAATAGTTGCATAGAATCCCTAAGCTCGTCAACAGTAGCATTCCCTATTTGAGGGTCATTTTGAACTTGGGGAGGTACTTGGTGATGATATTGAGGAGGATCTTCGTTTGGAAATTAGGGAGGAATCTCTTGCACCCCTTCATCTTCCTCAACTATTCTAGCATTAGCTCTAATATTTGCCATAATGAAAAATCATAGGCAAACATTAGATTAAAGACCTACTAGAGCTGGAACTCTATGAAACGACTAAAAAAATGAAGAGCTAAGATTGTTCCTAAACATCAAATAGCCTCAAATTCATGAAATGTGTCGCCACTCACACCCATGAACAAGACTCTACTTTGCTGTGGTTTGAGACATCCTTCGACCATTTTACAACCTTATACTTTAATACCAAGTTTATCATGACCCAAGAGAACCCCCAAGTCGTAACATTTTGTATTTTGACCTTGAAGAGGTCTATTCAATCCCTTAGCATTCATTACATAACAGCGGAGAAAATACGGAAGATTTTTAAACTTTTTTAAATACATATCTCAAAAAGTATTTCATAAAAGCGTAAGTCTTTCTAGTGTTATTTTCTCTAATCATATATGAATGACATGAGTAAAAGTATTGGGATGCAGCCCACATAAAGTCTAAAAACATAATGAAAGACATAAAAGGAACATATAGGTTTGTCCTCGAAGCTTCGAGGAATTACCACTTCTTCACTTGTTAAGAGTCCTTGAAACATTATTCTCCAATAGCAACTCAAATCTCCAACCCTACATTTTGTTAGAATGTAGGCAATATGCGTTAGTACAAAATTACTAAGTAGGAAAACTAACATAACATCATATGAGCATCTTAAATTGTAAGTTAACATAAGACATGAGCACAAGAGATAATAACATAATCATAACATAAACAGTTAACCTTAGGCATATATAAGTTCATACTTCAAACATTAGTCCTTTATACTTAAGTGAACTAATTCACCAGCCACCTCAAAGTATACTTGTGTAATGCCAAGATTTTATCCCATAATACTACCTTTCTTTGGTAATTCTTGGTCATAGTCCACCTTCGTAATTAAGACCAAGGTTTTCATGATATAAGAGCACTATATCCCATAATACTTCCTTATCTAAGTACCTTTCTCATAATACCACAGGTATTAAGCATGTCTTGAAGTTACCCTATTCATTTTCGTCAACTTTAGGTGTCATTATAAACCTACTTCATATTGACAAGGAGATATCAACTTAAGTCATCCATATCAAGGAAGGAAAGTGTATCCACTACCCAAGATAGGCACACTTCATCAGAGGACATTACATAAGTAACTTTATGTCATACTTAAGCCATATATGAATGGAATCCCATTATATTCATTTTCCTCAACTTTAGGTGTCATTATAGACGTACTTCATATTAACATAGATATGACAACTTAAGTAATTCGTATAATGGAAGTAAACTATAGCCAATACCCAATCTAGGCACACTTTATAAGACGACATTTCATATGCACCATTCAGTCATACTTGTTCCATGTATAAATGACATCCTATTCTACCATTCACACTAAATACTCATTTAGGCTGGGTTCCTCAATGCTAATTATATTTCATTACTAGTTTATCATAGAATAACATACTATCATGCTAGATCTAACTAACAAGGAAAAAATTATATCATGCAATCCAAGTTATTATATAAAGGTTACAAGTATTCAAACCTAGCCACCATGCAATAACTTTTCAAGATGCAAGTTTTCTCTAAGGGAGTATTGATCCTAAACCCTAAGCTACCCTTAGAAGAGTTCAATGTCACAATCCTAAGATACCAAGAAATGGTCTTGCACTACTCAAGTTATGTTATAATGAAGACATTGTGGTCATGATACTTCACACTATCCCTTAAAGAGTATCGATCCTCCAACCTAGGCTACCTTGCCTATACAAATGCAAGATACAATGAAAAACATCCTACCTATGAAAGATCAAGATAACCATAGGATATCTTAATTCCTCAATCCTAATCTATCGTGAGATCTACCATCTCAAGAGCCCTAATATATACAATCCATGTTACCACGGGATCTACCATCCAAAGCAGCCATAATATCTACCATTAAAGACTATCGTAAGATCTACTATTTCAAGATACCATGAGATCTACCATCCCAAGCTAAGTAATGAATCTATAAATGAATAAATCATAAGACTCAACCTCAAGCTATAGTATCTTAACAAACATGATTCTTTTTAGGTCCTTAGTTAAACCTAGAATCCTTCTATGTTAGAGAACTTAAATATCGTTGCTTATTCATGTCTAGGTTCATAAGAGAAAGAGAACACCCAATCAATATCAACTCAGATTTGATTTTATCTCCAAAGAACTAACAACAATAGTTACAAACCCTATTATCAATATTAGCTTCATTCTATCATGATCCATGTCATATTAGAATCTATACAATCATTTTGATCATTAGAAGGTAATTCTAGTCATACTTGATCATATAGGTTAAATTCTTACATTATAGGTTAACGTATTTCTTATTCATTTAAACCTAGTTCAATTCATATTTAGATGATCTTTACAATGATTAATTTGTATTCAAGACAATTGCATTAAGAATTGGGGTATTTCGGATTCATAATTGGGGGATATATATAGGGGCTCCATAAATGGAAGAACCCATGAATGAAATATCATCACATATCTTTTATCAATGACTTATAATAGTCTTGAATCCTTGGTGCAGCTCGACCTAGTTTCTTCCTCATTCATTTCTTCTTTAATGGTGATCTTGAGAAAACTTTAGGGAAGGGAGTTTTTTTAATTTTGAAGAGAAAACTCTAAATTGATAAATAATTGTTTTAATATTCTCAAAATAACAAGATAAAAAAATTATCATCTATGACATAATTGGAACGTAGGGTGAATTTACCAATTCTACCCTCACATGGCCGAACCCCTTGGAGATTTGTAGGTGTTGTCCCACGACCACCACCTACGGACCATTGGTGGTGTGATAGGGACTTCCGCAGCTTTGTGGTTCTAGACTAAGTCTCCTAAAATGGGGGCTTATATCCAAGGATTAATTTTGGAGCCACACCATCCACCTACGGGGCATGAACAAACCAACGGGCCGTTAATCAAGGTTGTTAGTCATGCTATTTTTAACAACTTTTTTACCAGCGTCTGACTCTTCTTCAAGGATTAATTTTGGAGCCACACCAAACCTTTTACCCCTAATCTCGATATTCTGGGTGTAATAAACTTTTCTACATGAGGTAGACCTAAAACCACACCTCAAACTCCAGGAAAACACACTAGAACATCCTAGCACCAAAAGACTAGTTTCCGGACATCTCTTGATATTTAGGCACTAACACTTCCAAACTAAGTTAATTGCATTAATTTAAGTCTAGAGACTTCAGTTTAACCCTTTTTAAGTTATTATATCTCATGTAGAGCTCTATCTTAGCTTATACGTTTTCCAGGGTGTTTCATTCCATTATAAAAAATTTACCTAACATTTGGAAAAAAGCACAACTACTTTCTACACTATGACCGATATCCTAGAACCACACCTTAACTAAACTAAGGTCCTATTCCCCCCCTCCCCAATATGTTTGTTGTGTAATTTGATACACATTTTAGCTTACATGACACACTCCATGACTTCACACTGTTGAGGTGTGTTGGTGATGTATGTATTCCACGTAAGCGAAAAAGTTGTACAAAATTACAAAAATGGGCTCAGGGGGTATTAGTATATCACACCCCTAGCTACCCCCGAGAGAGGACAGGGGACCTAGTATCACAAGTAATCCCAAGCTAACCCTTCTGGCATGATCATGAGCATACTAATGAATATAAACTGATTCGGAAGCTAAATCATACTTTAATATGAAAAGATGGGTAAACGCATATTCTATAATTGAGATATTTGAAAACAATGAGTTTAATATAAAGAAAATATTAACTCAGTACTAAGATGAAACTAACTATATCGGAAATATGACTCTAACTGACTAGAAATATTGGGTAAAGCCTCACTAAGTCTAGACAAAATTGAAATTAAATTACTAAAATTCTTAAATGATCTCATGACTATTGTCCTCGGAGAATGAGGTCTCACCAATATATCTGCTAAACTGGAGATCGGGAATCGATCTATGCGTGATATCAATGCTGAGAACCTGAACCTACATCATAAGAATATGTAGCGCACGTATGCGACAGACTTGGAAGGTACTGTGCATGTAGGATATATTGAAGCTAAAATGAAACATAACTAAAAAAGCACAAAAGCAAGTATAATATTATGAACATGATATACTGAATTTTGAGATAACTCGATGCAATGACAAAATTTATAACCTACCAAGGCTGAATAATAATTGTAACTTAAATATGATCAATGCATTAGAGAATCTGACTGAACTGTGGGAGATAATAATAGCCGATAATAAAACTACATGAGCTAAATATGGAGTCTGATGTATACACCCCATAGGGAGGACAAAATATACCCTGCAAGAGGTATAAAGGCATGGTGGCATGATCAATAAACTGATTGCGCATGGAGGGGACTTACAACCTACTTGGCCAGCAGTTTTGGAATTGTTTGGGTACGCTGAACGCTAGTCCAACTCGGTATTATGCTACTCCCATTGATTTATGTAGTTAACTAATTATGTCTAAATTTCTCTAAATACTGGATAGCTCAAAACTGAACATGCAAACTGGGAATGCAGCATTTAATCTGATAATGATGCATGTATTACTGAGCATGTATAACTGAATATCTGAAATATCTGACCTAGCATGTGTAATCCAAAAAAAAAAGAAATATGCAGCTATGGTTCTGAAATTCATGCAATAAACAGAATAACAACTTTACAATCTGATTTGGAATATATGTTTAATTAATTAATGAAGTTCTATCTAAGTTCTAGAATCCTAGGTTTAGTCATGATAAGAGAATCAAGAACTAACTGAAAATTGGGGACCCAATGGGTAAAAGGAACCCACTAGTGAAATCCCACATAATTGGTGATGAAATTCACGGAGGGACACTTAGAATTCAGGGATTGAACTGTTGAACATTGTTGCGTTCTTGAACTAGGGTTCTTGACGTTTTTCAACTTTCTTGCTTCTAATTATCTAAGTTTGTGGTTAATGATTTCACTTAGGTAGGTTATAGTTATGTTTCTAGGCTTAAACTGAATAAAATATGATGATTTAGGGTAAAAATGACGTATCTTAGGGTTTACACATAGTGGAAAAAGACAAAAAGACCCCTAAGTTAGTTGTTGTCGGACCAAACGACGACCTCGACTGACCGTCTGTTGCTCAATTGACACTCCGTCGTTTGCGTCCGTAGGTTGGGTCTATGAGACACTCCTTTACTAAAATGGGCATAACATTTTACTCGAAGGTATGATTTTAGAATGGTCAAAAGCTACGGAAAGCTAATTAAATTATCTATCTTTTTGTATGACCATTTGAAATTGACCAAACTGCATTTCCCCCCTAACAGTCTGCAAATTTCCATTTACGGTCAGACCTACGGACCGTATATTAAACGATGGTACATGCTGGCCAATCGTGGTTCATATTAGGGAGCTGGTAAATGGGGTTTTGATAGACGAACAAAGACTACGGAGCCTTAGTCAAATTTTTTGGGGCTGAGTTTTTGGGGGTTTCCGACTCAATCGACAAATGTGAGGCATGGACCATAGGTAAGGCTACAGTCCGTCGATGGTAACTATTGATTGCACATGTTGTTTTTCTGAAAAGCTGATTTTTGGTCTTTTTTGGATACGGCGGGGTGTTACATTATCTCCCCCTTGGAAACATTCGTCCTAGAATGAAGACTAAACTAGCTTATATAGAGGGAGAGAATTGCACACCCTATTACTAAACACTGAGAACTGAGTTTCATACTGAATTGAGTTCCGAGAACATCCAAATACATTGAAAATTCAAGTACAAATTAAGTGAATATGATTCTAAGACTGAATACACACATGAATGACAGGAAAACTTCAGAGGAACTATTACTTCTATCAGGAGTGGAATCGGAAAGAAAGAGGTGAGGATACTTGGCTTTCGTGGTTGCTTCTGCTTCCGAAGTAGCTCCTCTATGGAGTGACTCCTCCAAAAAACTTTGACTGCAGTGAATTCTTTGTTTCTCAACCTCCTAACCTGACGATCAAGAATCTCTACCGGTAAATCAGCATAAAAAAGACTATCTTTCACCTCCACACTCTCTAATGGCACTACCGAGGTTGGATAGCCTATGCACTTCTTCAAAAGAGAGATGTGGAAGACCGGATGCACTGCTGCTAAGTCATCTTGTAACTCTAACTCATATGCAACCTTGCCAATCCTTTTGATGATATTGTAATGGTCGACATATCTAGGACTGATATTCCCTTCCTTGCCAAATCTCATTACCTCTTTCATAGGAATTACTTTCAGGAAAACCCAATCATCAACTTTGAATTCTAGTTCCCTTCTCCTTAAAAATGCATAAGATTTATGACGACTCTGGGTTGTCCTAAATCTATCTGTAATGAGTTGCACTTTCTCCAAAGCATAAAGGACTGAATCTGGCCCTATCAAAGTTGCTTCACGTACTTCAAACCAACCTATAGGAGATCTACATCTACATCAATACAAAGCCTCATAAGGGGCAATATGAATTATTAAATTGTAGCTATGGTTGTAGGCGAACTCAATAAAACGACGGTGATCATCCCAACTACCTTTGAAATCGATCACACTAGCTCTTTATATATCTTGTAGGGTTTGAATGGTACATTCTGTCTGGAAATGTGTTTGATGATGAAATGTTGTGGTAAGGTTTACTTGAGTACCAAGACCCTTCTGAAACGACTTCCAAAAATGAGAGGTAAACTGAGGACATATATCTGAGATGATAAACAAAGAAACCCATGCAACCCAAAATTTCATTAATGTAAAGCTTGGCATAGTCCTCTGCCGAATCTTTCGTCTTAACCACCAAAAAGCAAGAAGACTTAGTCATCCTATCAACTATACCAAAATGGAGTCATGTTGTCTGCGAGTACGGGGTAACCCTGTAATGAAATCCATATTAATCACTTCCCACTTGCAAGTAGGAATGTCGATCTCTTGAGTTATACCCCCTGGTTTCTGATGTTCTACCTTGACTTGTTGGCAATTGGGGTACTAACTCAAAAGATATGCTATATCCCTCTTCATGCCACTCCATCAATAAACTTCCCGCAGATCGCGATACATCTTAGTGTCACCTAGGTGAATAGAGTACCTGGAGTTTTGGGCTTCTGAAAGAATATGTTGTCTCAACTCGCCCACGTAAGGATCACACAATCTACCCTGGTAGCGAAGTACACCATCTTCTCCTACAGAGAAAACCTCCACTCTCTGATTATAGACTGCACCCTTAAGTTCAAGAAAGACTGGATCACTGTCTTTATTTTCCTTAACCTCCACTACCAAAGAAGATTCTGCCACATTATGAACTGTTATACCACTATCTGATATGTTCACAAGGCGAAGTCCGAAGCGATCAAGCCTGTGAACATTGTTCACTAGCTCATTCTTTTCTTCCTAGACATGGGATACACTACCCATAGATAAACTACTAAGATCATATGCTACTACATTCTCCTTACCAGGATGGTAATGCACTTTCATATCATAATCCTTAAGGAACTCAAGCCCTCTCCTCTGGCAAAGATTGTTAAGGAGCTCAAGCTACATAATTCAACTATCCATGAATGAATCATAATAATCAACCTTAAGATATTCTATCTTGACACACATTATTCATTTTAGGCCCTCTTAAGTCAACCTAGAACCCTTCTATGTGAGAGGACTTGACAATCCTAGGTTATTCATGTCTAGGTGTATATGATAAAGAGAATACTTAATAAGATCACCTCAGATTTGAGTTTACCCCCAAAGCCCTAAACATAATGGTTACAAACCCTATTTTCAATACTAGCTTCAATCGATCATGATCCATGTCTAAGTAGAAGCTATTCCATCATTTTGATCACTAGAACGTAATTCTACTCAAAGTTGATCATATATGTTCAATTCTAACTTATCAAGTCAATATCCTTCCTATTCAATTAAACCTAGTAAAATTCATATTTAGACAATCCTAACAATGATCAATTTGTATTCAAGACAATTACATTAAGAAGATCAATTTTGATCCTTCAACATTGCCTCTAATTGCCTAAACCCACAATGATCACCTTCATCGTCTTATAATATTGTTCATCATTGTATTCACATGAAAATATTATATAATTATTATATAAACATAATTCAAACATAATTGAATGATATCCACTAGATTGGAGTCTCGATAAAGCCTTATCCACAATGTATCACAACCATATGTAGATTGGAATATTTTTTTTCCACAATTGGGGGATATATGTGGGCGATCCTTGGGTTGAAGAACCCACAGATGAAGGATCTTCACATGCCTTTTGTCTATGCTTAGACTAATCTTTAAATCATAGTGAAACTCGACCTAGTCTCTTCCACTTTCTTCCCTTCTTCTGTAATGGTGATCTTAAGAAAATTTTCGGAGGAGGGGGGGGGTTTCCTTTTACGAGTGAAATCTAAATTCATAGTTAATTGTTTTAATATTACTAAATATATATACACACTAAAATAACCATCCACGAACTTATTGGAACATAAAGTGAATTTACCAACCCCTAGCAAAATGAGAGGTGGTGTCCCACGACCACCACCTACGGACCATAGATGGTACGATGAGGCATCCTGCATCTATGTGGTTCATGATTTAGGATCCTCCCATTGGGTTCTAAGTTCCCACAAGTAAGTGTAATGACACGCCCCCACCTACCGGTTGTTAACCCACTAACGTAGCCCCAATCAAGGTCGTTTGTCATGCTGTTTTTGACAACTTTTTGGCAAACGTTTGGGTCTCCTTCAATGACCCTTGCGGTGGTCCTTAGGAAGTCGTACCAAAATGTTTAACCCCTAAGTTATTTGCATTAGTTTAGGTCTAGAAACTTCATTTCAACCCATTTTAAAGTTATTAGACTACATGTTAGGCTCAATGTTAGGTCATACAATTTCTGGGGTGTTTCAACACTCCCCGCCTTGGGAACATTCATCCCCGAATGACACCATAAACCATCATAGGGAATCACCATGACTAAGGACTAGCATCCCATAGTGCATGCATTATTTATCCATGCATACATCCAACAAAGGAAACATTAATTCAAAGATAAACATACTCAATGCAACTCAAAATGCATGAAAGAAACATATTACTCATTTCCTAGAAGAAACTAACATCTCCTAGATACAACATGCTCAACATAGACTCTTTAGGTCTAAAATGCATATTTACTCCTGAGGCTACAACAAGAGCCAACACATGCAAATGCATCAATTCTAACAAGGCCTAGACAGATTCACAAACATAATCATCACAAGGACAACATCAAATCCATCTTACCATGTAATAAAACAAGAAATCTTGATTTCTTTTCTAATATAATAATTGAAGCAGATAATGGGAAGGGATATGAGGAGATCACTCTTGATTGTCCTTGGGTTGGAGAGCATAGGATCTATTCTTATTTTGCGGCTCCACATCCTCACCACTAGGAAACATGCTTACCCTCTCTTGTATAAGCCTTTGCCTTAGGGAAATCTTTCTTCATGTGGCCATCTCACTACATCCGTAAAAACCATCTGTACAGGCCAAATACCTACATTCATTCCTCTTACCACACCTAGAAAAATTGGGCCATATGGACTCACTCCATTTCTCTTGAGATATAGGGTTAGACACCTTCTCATATTATACATAGGTACATTAGAATAGCCTTGTCCGGAAACCTTTTGTCGATTCTTAGAGTGACCATGTCCATCGAGCCCATCATGAAAAGACTTATACCCTTCCGTCCTAGACATCTTCTTTTCTCTAGCTTTTCTTTTTGAGGTTGAACTCTTTTATTTGTTGGGAAACAACCATGAGACAAAATATATCCATATCATCCACAAGAACTGCCATACAAAATTCTTCTTCTACCAAATCTGATACTCCCGTCAAAAATATATTCATCAAATCCCAAGTATTGGCTACCTGTAACGACCTGAGAATATACCTTAGAAGTTATGGAATCCTTAGGTCGCCACACGGCATCGTCGACCTCTCGGAGGTCTAAGAAAAGTCTATTAGCTTTCCTTCATTGCATAAAACATAAAAATAGTGGAAAATTAAAAACTTTTCATAGCACATCTTATACTAGAATATCACTTCATATATAATTACATAGTCTAGACACTAAATCTCTTTACCACCTTAAGACACAATTCAATAAAATATAATAGGGGCACGACCCTTAACCAAAAAAATATAAGTGTAAGCTATTAAATCCACTTATAGAAACATCTTTACATAGGCAACCATTGAATCATAAGGGTCCCTTTACTTGAACTTGAGAAACATCTTTCCAAGCTCGTCCCTCTTAGAAACATCCTCTAGCCTACACTACCTACACTTTCTGTAAAAAGATGAAGAAGAATGGTATTAGTACAAGAATACACTAATTATGACAACTATGCAAAAACAGTCATTGAAAGAGGACATTTAGTTTGAAATCATGCAACATGTCTTTATAGTAAAACTTCATGAACATTGATACAACTAGCACAATAAAGTTCAAATGTTTTGTATACACGTGAATATTACTCATAACAACACTTAAGGCCATTGCATCACATTTAAGGATCATTATTAAGGTCATTTTCAAACATAATAACTATCACCTAAAACAACGTCCCAATCTCACTAGTGCAATGTACAAGTAGTATTCCATACTACTACTCATACCAAGTGTCCTAAGAAGTGACACATGCATTACCATAGACATATGACCAACATACATCATTAATAGTCACATAAGAAATCTTTCATTAATTGAATCATATTCATAACTCATTATTTAATTTTATAGATAAACTACTCTCACAACTCCTTCACAAGCTTGCTTATACAAAGTATACATAGAGTCCCATACCCCTAAATACACCAAGAAAACCCATTTAGAAGCCACAAGTGTAATTCACATGTATAAACATAATTAATGTCTTAAACTATGTAAAGTCAACCGTGATATGTATTCATTCTAATCAAAACAAAATATAATTAATATTCATTAAGGAACCTCATCATAACTTCCCTTAGAGTCCACTTGTGCAATGTATAAGTAGGCTCCATAGTACTACCTATATTAAGTAGTCTTTCAAGGAACCATGACAATTATTTATAATATTATATTAGTTTATTTCTTAACTTTAGGGATGGTTAGATATAACCAACATAGACCACGAGAGCTACATGGAATCTAGTGTCGTACAACCCTGAATCGAAAAAGGTGTTCTACTAGCCAAGGTAGAACCCAAAAATAATTATCTAGGTGGACCCACTATCTATGTCCTACAGTGGCACGTAGTTAAATGATATTGAGATTGCTTCTACAAACCCAACCTATTGCATTAGCGGACAGGCTTCATCTCATGAGTATCACTTGGATGACCCAACATATTGCATTGGAGGAGGGGTCTTTTCCTCATTGTACATATCCACTCATTGAGGTTAACTCTCTTTTCAATATCTTAAAGCCTTTATTTAGCATTAGTTCATAAAGTAGACCTTTTGGGACTTGTTACCTCATACATTATATAGATCAAAGGTTCCTTAGATGAGAATCTACATTCATCAAAGAACCTATATTATGTGAGACTCTAATTTCACATTATTTTACCATTCATACATTTATATGTGTGTGCATTCATTTGTGAGATCTACCTTAACATAAACAGCTGTAGTCCCACATGTTCATAACTTCATTAATCATACACTTTGCATGCATAGTAATATCTATTGATGTATAGGAGAACTATCCTTACCTTAATCATCACGAATCTATCCTATTAAAAGACATGAATGAATTGTGTGTACATTGGTCAACATGATCACATAATAGCCATTAACATGGTATTCAGGAAGCCACCCTCAAAGATCACAAAACATGTACAACATTCCTGAAGTCTTAACTCATACTCATATAAAGCATTAAGGAGTATAGAATACACACACTCACATTACATCATAGGAGACAAGAGCATATTCAACATTCGAATACAGGACTTCTAGTAATACTTTGATCATATATTCATATCGGGTTCAAATAGGTAAGGGTCATGTTACAAGAATATTATTCATCATTAGCCATATCTACCACACCTAACCCTAACATGATCATCACACATACACAACATCATACACACACCTAGATAATACAACTAGTATGAAAGACTATTCATATAACTTCACAAAACATCAATTCACTTAGACACTATATTAGAATCAAGGCTACATCCTTCAACTTCAAAAGCATGGAAATAATCATATAAATTCATCTTACATTTAATGCCTTCAAGGACATGATCATAACACATAAACATGCGTGAGAAAGTAAACACAACCACCATAAGTGGTCCATACCAAGTATTAAAATTCAATATACATTCTAAGCTAATAAGGGAAAATTGGTCAACTTACGAAATATCCAAGCTAATGATCAGATATATCAATTCACATTAGATCATAATCAATTTATGTAGATAACACTAGGATTAATCAATATACTTTAATCTAATAACAATTGAATCATAATCTAATCAAGATCACAAAACCCATAACCTATCATAATTTTAGAGGATAAAGAGATCATGGTTTCTTCATGGAATTGGATGAAAAATCTTGTTAAAAACATATATTAATCATATAGTCATCATTAGAATGCTTTTGAAATCACTTTAACAATGAACCAATGGCTAGATTGAATGATGAGAATTTTTTACATAGAATCATGTTTGAAAAAGCTTTGAAAGTACTTCTTAGATGAACGGTTAAATAATGATGAAAGACTACCATACCTTATAAATTAGAAAGTCCACGAAAATCTGAGAAGAAAGCTTGAAGAATGCACCTCCAGAGCTTGTTCTTGAGCTTTGTCTCCAATGGAGGTTAGAGAGGATTTGGAAGAGAAAAGAGTTTTGGAGATTTTTATTTCTTAATGGGTGTTGGGGTTCGTACAAGAAAAAGGGGTTAAATAGGACATACAAATAGTTTAAAAATAACTCCCGCAGTTACTAAAACATTCTCATACATATTTGGACTTTTAGACATGTCAAACTTGACTTTAAAACGACGCAACCAAATATGGGAAGTGGCTACGCGTCGCGTAGGCAAATCCTAATTTTTCCTCACCACTCTTTTGAGGCAATGAGACTTGTGTAGATTACGCTATGCATAGGCAGACCAAGTTTCAGGCGCGCGACGCATTGTAGCCTGCACTTCTTGGTTCTGCACGCTGCCATTTGGCAAATTCCTTGTCCAACATTTGGGTCCTCCTTGTGGGCCCTTTTGCTGGTCCTCGGAGAGTTTTAACTGGATGCTTTTACTCTTTACATGTCTATTAAGATACAGGGGTAAACTCCACTGTTTTTCAACTCCAAATAACACATAAAAAAAGGCAACAATACAAGGATACACTAGTACATCTAAAGACTAACTTTCGAAATTGTTGGACGTTCTACGATGTTTAACCTCTAAACCTTTTCAAATCAACTAAACATGCTATCAAACAATTATTTATTTTTTAATTACCATTTTAGACACATGTGAGGCTCTAGCTACCTTAGTTCATTTTGAGGTTCTTTACACTACCAATCATGGAGTATACATTGACAAAAGGGTGAATTTCAAACAGTACTCCTTAACACTCATATTCGCTTGCTTTAGGTTGATGAATTCTCTCAATTTTTCTTCCCTCAACTCTAGAAGAAAAACCTCTCTAGAAATTTTTACTTAATAATTCAAACTCTATTGGGCCCACTCTCAACATCCTACTATCCTTGTCACGACTTGGACTCTCTAATCCGAATCACAACCGGAGTCGTTGACCTCTCAAAGGTCGCAAACAAGATTATTCTTGCATTCATCACATTCATGGTTAATTTTAGTAGAAAATTAAAGAATTTTTAAATTTATGAAGTACACATAGACTTCATATAGTTATTACATCGTTACATCATATACTAAACTCAAAGTAAAGAACAACCATATATGATAAAAAACCAATTTAAAAAAAATTAATATATCAGAATTATGTTTGTCAAAAAGGGCCGTATTACAAAGCTTTGAAATGAAAGTATGAAAGAAACGTTAGGGACAACATCTACTATCTATTTCTACTAATAGGCTAGACTAAAAGTGTGGCATCCTCGAAATCAAGAGTACCTACCAAATGGTCTGGAGAACGCTGATGTCCAAACAGCTGCAATGAATCTTCAATCTGCTCTCTGACCTGCACCTATAAAACCAGTAAATTGTTTAGGGTTAATACACAACTTGTACTAAGTATGGTTGTATGCACACATACACATAAGGCTATGCATGATCAAGGAAATCTCTTCCTAAACAACATGCAATTTTTGGAAAGTATAATCACTAGACTTTCCTATATCGTTAGTTGTGAATCGTGAAATGAATATGATGTATTTTAATGCATTCAAAGAACACAACTCATTGTCTATATCATTTCAAGACATTAGTATCATCAACATAATTTTAGAACATGTCTGGTGAAGATTTGAGATTTTGATCCTCTTGAACCCGAGAGCTCCTCTTTGTATACTTTAGTTTATTTTTCAATATTTTTCTTCTTGTTGTCGTGTCGTTCAATGATTCCTTTGATCCTATGTTTTACTTACAATTGCAATTATTCATTTTAGTCCCATACCCACAATGAATCAAGTAAGTAATCCGAGGACTAAGGTATAATTTCACTTCCTTATAATGAGTCATTCGTTACTCTATGAATCCATTAACATTTCATAAGGCAATCTCAATTGGCTATGCCATCTGTTTTATTACTTTCATGTTATGGGAAGTTATGAGGTTTTTAGTTGTCATTATGTTTCTACATTGGCACCATAGAAGAAGTGATTATAAGCAAATTTTTTTGGCCTTGCCCATTATTTGATGAAACTTCATAAGTATTGATATTGGAAATTGACATTCTAAATCTCTTCTTCATAGCTCACTTTAAAGATACGTTCCATCATCATTCTTTCTTGCTTTCATAGAGACATCTTTAGAGGTAAGATCATGTGAGAAAACATGAAATCTAGTGTCTTCCCCACACCGAAAAGAGGTGATTCACCGATCAAAATTAATCTAGATCACGTGAGCTACTCATGAAATCTAGTGTCTGTGCCACAACGAAAAGGGGTGATTCCCGGCTAAGGCGAATCCATCTAAAGTGTTCACTCCACGCTGAAAAGGAGTGGCTCACGCCTATATTGACAAAGAACATGTCGTGAGTAACCACGGGATCTCAACATGAAATCCGTTTTCTTCCCTACACTGAAAAGAGGTGAAATCATTGGCCAAAGTGAAACCTAAACATACCTAGCTCTCTTTGGTGGAAACCACTTGCTAGTTCCTATGTTGGCTAGACATAGTTCAAAGAGTAGAGACTTACTTGTCCATCTTGGTGGTAGCATCGTCTCATGAGACTTACACGTGCAAGTACATGCTCATTACTAGTCTATTGGTGTTGTGCTCACTTTCATTATCTTCTTTATCTTTTAGAGTTAACTCCAGTATTATAGAAGTTTACTTCTAGATTGAGATTTACATACTCTTTTGATGACATGTCATCCTTACTTAAAATTGATGAAACGGGAATTTTCCTTACATATCAACCTTACTTTACATTGATCAAATGTGATTTGTTCCTACACATCATCCTTAGGCGTTAATGAGACTGGTCTCACACATTCTAACACCTTCGTTCGTGAGTATTTTTTTCACATAGTAGCTTAGGTGTAAGTAAAAATTGTCTCACTTCCTTTAACGACCTATTCTGGTAACTTACTTAATTTACACCCATTTAATTATGTCGTAACTCACGTTACTTCGTTACTTTAAGATAGTAGCTTCATGTCATTGTTTATGGACGAGGAGCACTTCTTTCAATGAGTTACATATGCTCATAGTTCATTCCTTTAGAACATGTTATGGGTTCTCCCAATGAATGGAATTCCCTTGGATATGGATTCATTATATTACTTTACAAGTGCTTATGGAATATCATTTGATACTCTAACTACACAGGATTGGCAAATGATTAATATTGGCATCAACATTTGGATATTAAACTACATAACCATTTTTGTTTGCATAAGCCAATTTTACGTATGTTCATATATAAAATCGAATATGTATGAACCACTAGTAAATATTTCAATCATTTACAATTTATAAACTCATAGCCATTTGCATGCATCCATTTCGACAAAGTAGTGTTAGTCAATTCCTTAAATAAATGACCCTTTATTGGGTTGCATTTAAAAAAAAAACTACCTAATTCTTTTAATCAATTTCCTAAAGTTCAAATCTAAGGGTAAGTCTTAATTCCTCCAATTAACATAACTTCAATGGAATTTAAATAATTCGATACACATAATAATTAATTATCTATCTCCATATATCAAAATATTTTTTTTTAATATTATAAATAAGTTAATTCAAAAAGTCAAACTCACTATTTTGGGAAACCAATTACTTGTACTAGAAACAATTGCAACACTATAATCCAAATGCACTACTAAGTGTTGAACTCCCATTCTCCTTAAACCCACAAATACCAACACTGCCTTTAAAATTGAACTTTCCAATTAAATAAAATGAATGACCTATCTTTCAACAGTTAACTTTCTTAAATCAGGAATGGAAACACTTTTGCTCTAACTCAAACTTCATAATGAAACCACTACTACGTATGTGAGGAATTTCCAGTTCCAACCACTTCTCAATTTAATTTCTCTTTCCCAATTAATAACAACGCAACTTACTAAATATTAATGATAGAAATCAAAGAGTTTGAAGCATTACCTGGATGTCAATCACTTCTAGTTGACGCCGCATATAGTGTTTCTTTCACTTACTCTTTTTAATTATCTATGGTAACTAATTATAAACTAATAAATTTTAAATCTTATTAATTTTAATGTTATTTCCCTGAACCACCAACTAATTTAATTAATAAAACTACCCCACTGATTTTATAACGTAGTTACAAATATTCCAAGATACCAATTTAGTATCTCGAGAAAGTATTTTATAAAACAAAATCTATTAATCAAAATGATCAGATGGGTCGTTACAATAGTGTAGGAGGTACTTGTGCCCTTCCCAAATATTAGTTGAATTTTTTGTAACAAAAATNGGAAATAGACGAATGGTCACTTCTTAGCATTTTTTTCCATATTTTACTTGATTGAAATAGTCCTAAATGATAAAAAGTGTTCATTTCAGTCGTTGGCCCTAAACCGACAATATTTATAAAATTAAAAAAGAGAAACTATCTTATTACGCAACATTCGTACCATATTTATTAATTTCCTCTATAGTTTGAAATTATTATATTTTTCTCACTAATTAATAATTTCATATCAGATTTTTAGTACATACACCTAGATACGTATTTTTTCTACCAGATATATTAATTTTAGGGAGAGAGACAGGCAAGAACAAAAAGAAGGTGAGCGAGACTTGTCTATATATATCAAATGCATTTGAATCACACTAGATACATGTATTTGATGTGATTCGCATGTAATCAGGATACCGATACGAGAGCGAGGTAAAGAATGGCGAGTGATATGTGAGGGAGATGAGTGAGATTTTTTTAAGTATACTAGATACATGTGAATCTAGTTGGATATATTGTATCTAGATCAAATTCCACTAAATTTTATCATGTTTCACGATATCCATGTTTTATGGACGTATCTTGTCTCACAAATTTATCCTTTGTTGAATAAATGTAATATTGCTTACAAGTGTATGAACTATATCTTCGCAAGGTATAAGATAAAACATGTAATTATATATATTATTTTATCGAAAAAATATATTCTTCAGTTTTAGTTTCTCAGTTTTCCTGTAAAAATAAAGAAAACCTTTCTTTGTTAATTATTGACTGACAAATAACTATTTTTTATTTATGTAAACAGTTAATCTAGAAGTCAAATATAAGAGTCAACAAAAAGTACGTCATTTATTAAGTTATAGCTTATAGAATAAAAATTAATGTAAATTGTTGTAAAACTAAGACAAACTAAAAATATAAAGATAAAGAAAATAATAATATAAGACAACAGATATACAAGATGAAAACAATAAAAATAGGGAGACGAGATGAGAGCTTTTCTTATTCATCAAAGTATTCACAAAATCTTCAAGTGTATACAATATTAACCATTATGCCTCTATCTATGGTGTAACATAGAGACATACAAAAGAGAAGTCATAAATATGACATTAGCATGAATATAATGGGGAGATTATGAAAGTGAAAGGTTACATGAATAATGGTTATAAAGATTGAGGTAATGATCATCTTCATAATGGAAAAAATAGTGGGGATAATGGGTTAGTAACTTCTTGATGTAGTGGACATCCACACTGTAATATTTTATAACACTCCCCCCTTAGATGTCCATTAATAATATTCCTCATTAAAACCTTACTAGAAAAAAAACCACGTGGGAAAAAATCCTAGAGAAGGAAAAGGAGTACACATATCTTTTAATACGCTTGAATGTTGCCTCGTTTAAAACATTACCAGGAAAACCCATTTGGAACAAAAAAATGGTTAAAGAAAAGAGTACAATGCGTAATTTTTTCCCTCTGATAAGAACTTTACTTAATATCTCGAAGACGATGCATTCCGATTTTATATCACAACTTCTCAAATATTGATGTTGGTAATCCTTAGTCAATAAGTTTACAAGATTATCACTTGAACGAGCCTTTGAACGTCTATCTCATGATTTTGTTGAAGATCATGTGTGAAAAATACTTTTGGTGAAATATGTTATGTCTGATCTCTTTTGATTGTATCCTCCATTGAATTGAGATATATATTATTTTCGTATATGGTGGCTGGAATATCCTTTGTCAAAGGAAAATCACATATATTCGGAATATGATAGATTATGATTCCAACCTAACACAACTCTGACTTACTTCATTGATCAATATAATTTGAAGAAATTGTTACAAATGATTGTTGAATGACAAGATATTGTTGTGCCTCCATATGTAAGCAAATAGCTCATTTAAGATCGAGCTTTATGTAGATCAAATAAATATTTTGCATCTACATAATCAAATCATTTCTGACTCATGAGAGATTGATCAATTTAATTGAAGCTCGTCCTTTCTTCTCAAAGAAAGTCACACATCTTCAAGCATTTTCATAACAAGCAATATGTAAGTGCACCAATTTCACTAATACATAATATTTTAAATCATTTTCATGAGGTTGAAAAATCTTTTCTTTGTGTTAAGCTATCTCAAAATCATTGAGTACTCAATGAAATAGCTTTAAGACCTTTTAAAATCTTCAAAGATTTTCATATGACCTTCATCGTCTAGTTAGACGTAATAATCATTTATTATGAATATTCAAGTATTTCATATATTGCCATACTGAAACAAGTCTCATTGCATTCACCATTGGAGATCATATCTCCATTTAATAAGGTCAGGACTTCTGCGAAAATTCTTTATGCCTCGAGGCACAAATAGTACTTTATATCTTACGGTTATACGTTCGCATAATGATTCATTTGTACCCTCACTGACATATATTTTTATATATGAATTATATGTTCAAAGGTATCACTTTTCTAAGTGAAACAAAATATACTTGAATAATGTCAATCATATATCTATCCACACTATATTACATTTTTGAATTTAAGATCCTTGTAACCATATATATCACTGAGTGCTACTTTATATCAAAAATATCGACGACGACATTTTGATATCAATTCCAATACGACACAACTTATCAATATTTCTTCATTTTTCATCATATTTAGGTACCTGAACCTTTGCCAAGGTTTTATGAAATGTTATGTCATAGTGCTCTTCAAAGAACTTGTCTCATTAGCGATGACCATTTTGATAATTTTATCCTCTCCTTTATTAAGCAGTTTTACATTTGGAATCGATTGGTCTATCACACTTCAGGCATACCATAGACTCTGTCCTTCAAGGACTATTTATTGGAGTTGTAACACTCCAAAAAAATGCATTATTTAAACTAGAGATTAATCTATTAAATAATGTTTAAAATGATTTTTCCAGACTTATATTAATGTAATAAGATCATTTGGAAAAGGTCAGAGCCAAAACGACAAAGAAAGACCTTGACGTCTGAAAACTAACTAATTTGAACTAGTTTACCTCCCTATGTTTGGTGAAGGTTTCGATGTGTCAAATGAAGTACAAAAATTGTAAAGAGACCTTGAATAGGTAGTATGTGGTAAAAATGGTCCAAACAAAAATACGGGTGGGCAGGCTGCCTGGCAGCCTGCGAACAGGCAGACTATGAGGAACAGGTCTGCCACCCGCGTTCCTCACGTGGGTCACTGCCTCAATATTTAAGACGCAGCCTCGTGACGCGAGGATAATACACACCTCAATGCCTCAAGTCAAAATTTAATAAAAAAATGACGGCATTCGGCCCTTAGATGCTCAGCTACTTCACAGAATCGTTAAACTAGTATTTTTGGTAATTTAACTTCTTGAAAAGACACATTTAAGTGAGGTCTTTTGGGTAATTCATAGGAATAATATATATTGATATTAGGTCAGTTATAAACCACTTTTAAACAACCCAAATCATATCAAATAAGTTTTCTCTCATCTCTCTCAAGAAAACTTTCTTTTCAAAAATCCGTTGAATAACAAGAAGGGCTTAAAGAAGAAGACGAAGACTTCAAGCTTTTTATCCGTGAATTCTTCATCTATAAGTTATGAGTTCTTCATTCTTGTGGTTCCTTTCCCCAATAGGTCATTTAAAATATGGTTTTCAAGAACATTAAATACTAGGGTTTTTACTCTACAAAACAGATTTTCTTCCTAACCCTAGATTTATGATTTTCAATAAAAGTAAGTGTTTTCTATGGTCTGTTTCACACGAATTGATGAGTATGTGGTTATTTATGATTGAATTTCCTGTGAATCATGTTCTTATAAATATTATGGTTTCGTATGATTGTTCTACTAGTTGACAATATGAAAACATAGGGATTGGAACTAAGACTAGAATGAACTCTTAAATGATCCTTTCCTTTACCCTACATTATGCACTGATCTTTTGCATAATTTGAAGAGTTTTTCTAGGTAATTTTATTGAGTATTTCACCATGTTATGATTAAGAATGTTGTAAGTTGAACTAAGTTCTTGAATAAGGTTCTTGGAAGCAAGAGGTAAGTCTTCTAAATTTGTGATTACTCTATAATGTTTATGTAAGCCTATAAATCATGATGCTATGTTATGGAAGTATGTATGATTTTGTTATGTGTATATGATGGGCTACGAACATGTTATTTGTGAGGTAATTAAACTAATAAGATAAATGCAAGTTACGATATTCTCTTATATGCTTTATACAAGATGGCTATGTTTAGTTAATCTCACATACGAAAGGTTATGATGAAAGGAAGTTCTCATCTAATCATAGAGAGGTCATCATCGTGTTTATACAATGAGTTAATCTCCTATGACCTATTATAAGTGTATGATAAAAGAAAACTTAACGGTTATTCAAGAAAGAGAATTAATCTAAAGACCGGTGAACTAGATATGAGAGGTGTGGACCTAGAAAGCTATGTCATGTTAGGTTCTACTTTGGCCGATAGACCACGTTCTTCCACTGTGGGGTTATATGATACCAGATTCCCCGTTTAGCTCACATGGTCTATGTCAGATAAGGCAAATGTTCTGTCACGTAAATTGAATTACAAGTAAATGAACGTTGAATAGGGTGACTTGACGAGTCTACTTAGTAGAGGTAGGGGTATGGACTTTACCTAGAAATTGCACAAGTTGACTCTAATGGAAGTCCTACGAGATTGTTCTTATGTAATATGATAACATGAAAGATATATGCTTATGATACATGATGGTATTCTTATATGATGTTGGTTATTATGATGAATATGTTATTGGATTATGTTGCTATATGGAGTGATGACTACTTATGTTACAAGTTATATGAAGCAAAGTTTTACTCATGGTCTCCTATCTTAACAACCTGTTGTGTGGGGTCATGAGGCTTCACATTACCATTGCACTTGTAGGTTGGGGATGGGATCATTGGTAAGCATTTTGTATATTATGTTCTATGATCTTTTGCATATGAAATGTTAACATGAATCTATGATAATATGCCTTGATTATGATCATGTTGTATCATGATGAAGTCCTTAACTTGTATATGATATATGGTATGTGTATTGAAGACATTTACATGACTTATCATGTTTTCTAAAGAAACGATAATTGATCATTTTTCATGCATGTCATTATGTGCTATGCGCATATACCCATATTTAGTACATGTGGCGTACTAACCCCATTACTTTAAGTTACTACTATTGTAGGTTCGGGCCATTGAAGTTTAACGAAGTCGATTTGAAGAAGCATGGAACTCTTTCTCTACGTCTTGGTAGGTCATCAATGTTTGGGGATGCTATCTTTTCTATATTCTAGCTTAGGAAGATTTTAGTAGTTTTAATAATACATTATTTCCATATGTTCTCTGCATTCTTTTGTGCTAAGGCCAATAGGACATATTTATTATTTATTGGCTAAGTCAAGATTTGCACTCTTAGATGCTTTTAATTTATGTGAGACAATGTTTTAGAATATCCTATGTTTTATGGATTTTAAGTATGAAGTCTAAGTATACTTCAACTAGAATATAAAAGTTTTAATTTTCCGTAATTTTTACTGATCACATGTTATGACTAATGCTAAGGGCTTGTCTAAGTCATCTTCGAGGACGACGCCGTTCGCATCAGGGGTATGATCTCCGGGTGTGACAAACTTGGTATCAGAGCCTGAGGTTAAATATCGTTAGGATCAATGTCTCACTAAACCACGTTACATAGTATCTGATTCATGGTTGTGAAGAACACCACAACTATGGATGAGAGGCTATGTGATGACTAGGAAACTTCTCTTTTTCTTGATACTCCTATGTCATGCATTTAAAGTTTTGGCACTATGTGTCGTTTAGCATCTAATCCCTTGCTTGTGGTTATAGGCGATGAACACAAGAAAGACAATGTTGAGAAGAGTAGGAAAAGAGATTGCAAATGTTGTAGATACTCCCCAAGCAATCAAGTTCCTCCTCAAGTGCAAGCGGCTGCAAATGATTAAGTTTTGGTGAATCCTCCGGCAATGACGGATGGTGAGGTGAGGAAAGCCCTGCTTCAAATGGCCCAAGCCACCACCACCCAAGCTCAAGACATCACGGATCAAGCTAACGGGGAGGTTGTTCCTTGATAGAACCAACATTCTAGTATATGGCTAGCCGCTTGAGAGATTTTACGAGAATGAATCCTTCTATGTTCTTTGGATTGAAAGTTGATGAATACCCCCAAGATTTCTTTGATGAGGTTTACAAGATTTTGTCTGTTATGGGGGTGAGTACCACTAAGAAGGCTGAACTTGCTGCCTATCAACTCAAGGACGTGGCTCAGACATGGTACAATCAGTTGAAGGATAGTAGGGCTTTAGGAGGTGTTCCTGTGACTTGGGAGATCTTCAAAAAGGCATTTCTTGATAGATTATTCCCAAGGGAGCAAAGGGAAGCTAAGGTAGAGGATTTTACCAACCTTCGTTAAGGAGGTAGGATAAAATGAGTCGTTCTGTATTGGGCGTGTTCGAAGAGCTTAGAGAAGAATGTCGTGCAGCCATGCTTCATGAAAATATGGAACTTTCTAGGTTGATGGTTCATTCTCCACAGGTTGAGGATAGTTGTCTAAGGAAGAAGAATAGGGAAGCTAAGAAGGCAAGGTATTTTGAAAGTGGTTCCTCTAATAATATGTTTGATGTGCAAGACAAGCCTAAGTTCAAGAAGAGGTTTTTAATTCAGGTTCATTATAATTTCTTCAAGAATTTCAATAATAAAGGTTATAATCCTAAACCTCAAAGGGGAGAAATGTTGATCCACCAGAAGATAGACCAACTTGTGGTAAGTGTGCGAAACATATGGGTGAATGTCTTGTTGGGACCAATAGTTGCTATGGTTGTGGCAAGGGTGGATATATGGTGAAAGAATGTCCTGATGTGAGAAGCCAAAGCAACGGGAATGGTCAAACTTAACCAAGTGTTCCTAATTCTTAAGCTCCAAAAAGAGGTTGTTTCTATGCAATCAAGGCTAAGGGTGAACAACAAAACTCTCCCAGCGTTGCGACTGGTATTTTACAAGTTTTCTTTTTTAATGTTTATACTTTGCTTGACCCAGGTTCTACCCTTTCTTATGTTACACCTTTTGTAGGTAGGAAGCTTGATGTACTTCCCGATGTTTTAATTGAACCCTTTTCGGTTTGTACCCCAATGGGTGACTATGTTGTTGCAAAAAGAGTCTATAAGAAATGTCGTGTAATACTGCCCAATAGAGTAACTCTTGTCAATTTGGTAGAACTTGAGATGTTTGACTTTTATATCATCTTCGTTATGGATTGGATTCATGCATGTTTTGCTTTCATAGATTGTAGAACAAGGGTAGTAAAGTTTCAATTTCCTAATGAACCCATTTTTGAGTGGAAGGGGGGAGGGGAATTCTATGCCAAGAGGTCAAATTATTTCTTGTTTGAAGGCTTGTAAGATGATAGACAAGTGTTATTTATACCATGTGGTGAGGGTTAAGGACATAGAATGTGAACCTCCTTCTATTGATCAGTCCTTGTAGTGAGAGATTTCCAAGAAGTTTTTCCTAGTGACCTTCAAGAAGTTCCTCCCGAATGGGAAATTGACTTTGGCATTGATTTATTACCGGATAGGAATCCCATTTCAATTCCTCCATATAGGATGGATCCGGCTGAAATGAAAGAGTTGAAGCTCTACCTCAATGATTTACTAGACAAGGGTTTCATTCAACCTAGTATTTCTCCATGAGGTGCTCCGGTCTTATTTGTTAAGAAGAAGGGTGGGTCTCTTAGAATGTGCATTGATTTACCAACTCAATAAGGTCACCATAAAGAACAAGTATCCTCTCCCTAGGATTGATGATCTATTTGATCATCTCCAAGTTGCTAGCTACTTTTCGAAGATTGACTTAAGGCCGGGATATAACCAACTTAGGGTGAGTGGTGAAGATGTTCCCAAAATAGCTTTCCGAACTAGATATGGTCACTATGAATTCTTAATTATGTCTTTTGGGTTAACAAATGCCCCTGCGGCGTTTATGGACCTAATGAATAGAGTTTTCAGATATTGCCTAGACTAGTTCATGATTGTGTTCATTGATGATATTTTGATACTCCAAGAATGAAGATGAGCATAAGAGTCACTTGATATTATCCCTTAAAGGTCCTCGAAAGAACACCAACTTTATGTGAAATTTAGAAAGTGTGAATTTCGGTTGAGGTCAGTTGCTTTTCTTGTCCATATTACCTCTGGTGATGGTGTAGAGGTTGATCCGAAGAAGACGTATGCAGTAAGGTATTGGCCTAGACCTTTGAATCCAACAGACATAAGGAGTTTCTTGGGTCTATCTGGACATTATAGAAGGTTTGTTGATGGATTTTTATCCATTGTTTCTCCTTTGACAGCCTTGACCTAAAAGAAGGTGAAGTTTTAGTGGTCAGAAGCTTATGAGAAATGTTTTCAAGAGTTGAAAGATAAGCTTACCTCCGCTCCGGTTTTGACATTACCGGAGGGAAATGAAGGCTTTGTAGTGTATTGTGATGCTTCCCGAGTGGGCTTGGGATGTGTCCTCATGCAGCAGGGTAAGGTGATATTTTATGTTTCTAGGCAACTCAAAGTTCATGAGAAGAATTGCCCAACTCATGATCTTAAGTTAGACGTTGTAGTTTTGCTTCTAAAATATGGAGACATTACTTGTATGGTGTGCATGTTGATGTATTTACTGACCATAATAGTCGTCAGTATGCGTTAACACAAAAGGAGTTAAATCACCGACAGAGATGATGGTTATAATTGTTGAAGGATTACGACATAAGTGTCCTTTACCATCCTGGAAAGACCAATGTGGTTGCGGATGCTTTGAGTCGTATGACTATGGGTAGTGTGTCTCATGTTAAGGAAGAGAAGAAATAACTTGTGAAAGATGTTCATAGGTTGTCTCATTTAGGTGTGCGGTTAGAAGATTCTCCAAATAGTTGATTCATGGTCCATCATAACTCTGACTCATCATTAGTGGTGAAGGTGAAATCTAGGAAGCATCTTGATCCACTACTGATGGTGTTGAAGGAATCAGTACTTGGTAAGCTTAATAAGTCATTTTCCCAGAGGGGTCGGATGGTTTTCTTAGGTACCAAGAGAGATTATTGTTATGATCGAATCCACTCACACACACTTGATGAATGAAGAACACAAGAACTTTCAAGAGAAAGAGATGAGAGATCTAGAGAGAGAAAGAGAGAAACAATTATTTCGTGGTAGCACCCCGTGAGTAAACTTCCACGGGGTGGACTACATATATATTAATAAATAAGAGTATTTTTGGTTACAGAGAATAAATGGAGTACATTAATATATGATAGTACATCAAATGTTAATTAGGCTCTACAACCTAACAATTCTCCCACTTTGAGACTGTTCAGTCATCCAAAAAATACATTCTCAAACAAAAAAATCTCTTCATCATCAACATCTTTACTGCACTGCAACATCTGTAGCAATACCTACAGAAGACCAACCGAGGTTTTGCATAACCCTAGTTTCCCAACATCAATACATTTCGTCAACATGTCTGACGGGTTCTTTGCACCCTCTATCTTCTCCAAGCATATATCACCATCCTCCACTGCCCTGCGAGTGAAATGGTACCGCCTTCTAATGTGCTTTGTCTTCGAAAAATAGACTGGATTTTTCACCAACTGTATGGCATTCTGTCAATCTGATTAAAGAATCTTCTCGCTCTGCTTCTTGCCCAATTCCTCCAGATAATCTTCCAGCCATATCATCTCTTTCCCAGCTTCAGCTATTGCCACATACTCAGCTTCAGTATATGAAAGATAAACACATTTTTGAAGCCTGGACATCCAGCTCACTGCTGTTCCACCTATGGTGTAAATGTACCCGGCTGTACTCTTGCTCGAGTCAACACCCCCACCAAGATCAGCATCCACAAAAACCTGTAGAGTTACCTTGACTTTGCCAAAACAACGTGAAGTACTGGATGTACCTCTCATATATCTCAGAAGCCACTTCACAGCTTCCCAATGCTCTTTCCCCGCGTTTGCCATGTCCCTGCTAACAACTCCCACTGCATGTGCTATATCAGGTCTAGTGACCATAGCATACATCAAACTCCCAACTACTGAAGCATATGGAACAAGTTCCATATGCTCACGCTCGTCGGCTGTCTTGGGTGACTTCTCCTTTGACAATTTAAAGTGATTTGCCAATGGAGTAGTCCTGCTTTAGCATCATTAACCCTGAATCTGCTCAACACCTTCTCAATGAACAACTCCTAAGATAGATTTAAAGTGCAATCAGATCTATCCTGAGAAATCCTTATCCCCAAAATCTGCTTCGCTGGACCCAAATCTTTCATTTCAAACGATGTAGACAACCTTATCTTCAGATTGTTAATCTCCCTCATACTAGATCTTACAATCAACATATCATTAAAATACAAGAGTAGAAAGACATATGAATCAGTGTTTTTCTTAAAGTAACAACATAGATCCTTTTCAGCTTTGCAGAATCCATTCTTTGTCATGAAGGAGTCAAACTTCTTGTACCACTGCCTTGGTGCTTGCTTTAGTCCATACAAGCTCCTGGTGAGCTTGCACACCATGTGAACCTTGCCTGGAACCACAATTCCTTACGGTTGCTGCATATAGATCTCTTTGTCCAGATCTCCATGTAAAAATGTTGTTTTTACATCCATTTGCTCTAGATGCAAATTCCCCGATGCAACAAAACTCAATAGAATTCGAATAGAGGATAACTTCACAATAGGAGAGAATATTTCAGCATAATCAATGCCTTTCCTTTGTGAATATCCTTTAACCACTAAACGAGCCTTGAACCTTCTTTTGCCATCTGGTTAAGTCTTGATTCTGAACACCCACTTGTTCAGCAAAGATCTCTTCCCTGCAAGTAACTCAGTCAACACCCATCTGTCGTTCTTCTCAACTGACCTCATCTCATCATCCATGGCTTGCTCCCACTTGATCGAATCCTCCACCTGTAGAACCTCATCAAAAGACTCCGGATCTCCCTCATCAGTCAGCAATAGATAGTGTAATGAAGGTGAATACCTATCTCATGCCTTGATGGTTCTGGATGATCTCCATAACACCTGCTCAGGTGTAACTTGCTCCACTTCAGATTCTTCAGTAGGAGTTGGTTGAGTATCTACTTCGACATCTCTGGGGTTACTCTTCTCCAACTCAACTCCCACTTGCTTTGTAATCTCTAGAACCTTCTGCTCTCTGTCCTTGTACAGGACAGACTCATCAAATGTCAGATCAATGTCTCGGGATCTTTCTGCTCTTTTCATCCCAAAACCTGTAACCAAACACATCAGAACCATAGCCTATGAAGTAACACTTCACAGCCTTAGCATCAAGCTTGTCTCTCTTTTCTGAATAAACATGAACATAAGCAGTGCAACCTAAAGTCCTCAAGTGTGAGTACATGAGTTCTTTTCCTTTCCACACCTCCTCTGGAATCTTGAACCCTAAAGAACTGATGTTCCCCTGTCGATCAAGTATGCAGTTGTGCTCACAGCATCCACCCAAAATGTTTTGGGCAGCCCACAATGTATCCTCATACTCCTTGCACGCTCATTCAATGTTCTGTTCATCCTCTCAGCAATTCTATTCTATCTTGCCTTACCAGGAACTGTTCTCCTCAATCTGATTCCCTCTCCTATATAGAATGCCTTGAACTCTGATTTGTCATACTCTCCTCCATTATCAAACCTTAGGCATTTGACTTTCAAACCGGTCTGATTCTCAACTTCAGATTTCCACTTCTTGAAAGTTGAAAACACATCTTACTTATGTTTCAAGAAGTAAACCCATACCTTCGTGCTGGAATCATCAATGAAGGTAACATAGAATCTGGATCCTCCAAGTGATGATACTAGAGATGGTCCCCAAACATCTGTATGGACCATTTCCAACCGCACTTTCTTTGGCTCTCTAGGAGTCCTTGTGAAGCTTACTCTTTTCTGTTTTCCCATAACACAGCTCTCGCAAAGACCCATATGAACAGACTTCAAACCCTCTAATGCCTCTTTTGCAACTAGCATCTTCAGTCCTTTAGCACTCATGTGTCCAAGTCTGTTGTGCCACATACATGAACCGGAAGCACCTTCAGCAAAAACGACAATGTTAATACACCCTGCAGTGGTGTACAAGGTTCCAGATTTGGTGCCACGAGCTACTACCATAACACCTTTCACAATCTTCCATGAACCTTTCCCAAACTCTGCTGCATATCCCGTGCTAGCGAACTGACCAACAGAGATCAGATTTTTCTTGAGCCCAGGAATATATCTTACATTCTCCAATGTCCACTGGTTTCCCGAGGTGGTCTTTATGCAAACATCCCTCTTTCTTTAAATATCTAAGGCTTTATTGTCATCAAGATATACCTTTCCAAAATTTCAAGATTTGAAATTTTGGAAAAATTCCTTGCTTGGAGACGAATGGAAAGATGCACCATAATCCAAAATCCATGATTCAACCGGGCTGTTCACATTAAGGACTAGAGCATCCCCAATGTCCTCTGCTGAATTTACAAAATCATTGTCATCTCCAAATTTCTGATTCTATTTCTTTGTTGGCTTTGTACAGCTCGTCCGAAAGTGCCCTTTTTCTCCACAGTTCCAACAAGTCACGTTTGATATGTTTGGAAATTTTCTTCGATTCTTTGATTTTGATCGACCATGTTGATTTTGGCCTTTCGTCTTACTTCTCCCCCTTCGGTCAACGCTGAGAGCACTGCCTGATGAATTTCCCACTTCTCGTTTGCGAATACTTTCAATAAGAACAACATCACGGATTTCATCAAACATCAGTTTCTCCGATACACGGGAACTGCTAATCGCAACAACAACAGTATCCCAAGACTCAGGCAGAGATGACATCAAAATCAACGCCTTAATTTCATCTTCGAAATTAATATCCACAGAATTGAGTTGACTCACAATCATATTGAACTCATTTATATGATCAGAAACAGATCGATTCTTAGACATCTGTAAATTGAACAATCTACGCATCAAATATACCTTGTTCATCGCCGATGGTTTTTCATACATGTTTGACAGTGCATTAAACAGACTAGACGTAGTCTTCTCCTTCACGATGTTGAACGCCACATTTCTTGACAAAGTAAACCGGATCAACCCTAGAGCCTGGTGATCCTTGAGCTTCTACTTCTAATCCGTCATGGATTTCGGCTTCACCCCGGTCAACGGTTCGTGAAGATCTTTCTGGTATAGAAAATCTTTGATCTGCATCTTCCAGAAACTGAAATCGGATCGATCAAACTTCTTGATTGCAAGCTTTGAACTATCCATCTTCAGTGATCGTGTTGAATCTCCTTAGCTCTGATAGCAGTTGTTAGGATTGAATACACACACACACACTTGATGAATGAAGAACACAAGAACTTTCAAGGGAAAGAGATGAGAGATCTAGAGAGAGAAAGAGAGAAACCAATATTTTGTGGTAACACCCCGTAAGTAAACTTCCATGGCGGTGGGGTATGTATATATATTAATAAATCAGAGTATTTTTGGTTACAGAGAATAAATGGAGTACATTAATATATGACAGTACATAAAATATTAATCAGGGTCCACAACCTAACAATTATGTGTACCCGATGTTGAGGATTTGAGAAATCGAATTATGGAAGAAGCTTATGGTTCTCGCTATTTTACACATCCAAGTGCCACCAAAATTTACCATGACCTTAGAGAGATCTATTGGTGGGATAGTTTAAAAAGGGAACATAGCAGAATTTGTTGTTAAGTGTCCAAACTGCCGACAAGCTAAAGTTGAGCATCTTAAATCGGGTGGTTTAACCCTAATCATGAATGTTCCTACATGGAAGTGGGAAACCATCAATTTGGATTTTGTTGTTGGGATGCCTCGAACCCGGACACAAAATGATTCAATATGGGTTATTGTGGATAGATTGACCAAATCTGTCCATATTATTCCCGTTAAGTCTACATACAGGGATAAGATTATGCAAGGATCTAAATTAATGAGATTCTGAATCTTCATGGGATTCATTTGTCCATCATTTTGGATAGAGGCGCCCAATTCACATCTCGTTTTTGGAAGGGTTTTCAAAAGGGTTTAGGTACTCTAGTGAAACTTACCCTTGCCTTTCATCCTCAAACAAATGGTCAACTGGAGCGTACCATTCATACGCTTGAAGACATGTGAAGACCCTGTGTTATTTATTTCAAGGGAAGTTGAGATTATCACTTACCTTTGATCGAGTTCTCTTACAACAATACCTATCATTCGAGCATCTCCATGGCACCTTTTGAAGATCTTTATGGTTGAAGGTGTAGATATCTGGTTGGATGGTTTGGGTTGGTGAGTCCTCACTCCTTGGTCCAGAGATTATCTATGAGGCTATAGAGAAGTTTGAAATCATAAGAGATAGATTGAAGACAGCCTATAGTCGGAAAAAGTCTTATACCGACAGTAAAAGAAAACATCTTGAGTTTGAAATAGGTGATCATGTCTATTTGAATATTTCATCTATGAAAGGGGTGATCAATTTCGGTAGAAAGGGGATGTTAAGTTCCCGGTATGTTGGTCCTTATGAGGTTTTACAAAAAATTGGGAAGGTTGCCTATGAGTTTAAACTACCTAGTGAACTAGCTTCGGTTCATCCTGTATTTCATGTTTTTATTCATATGAAATGCATAGACAACCCGGTATCCATTCTGCCAATTGAAGGTTTAGGGTTGGATGAGAATATCTCTTACTAAGAGGTTCCGGTTGAGATCATAGATCGCCAAGTAAAGAAATTGAGGAACATGGAGGTTGCCTCTGTAAAAGTTATATGGAGGAACCATCTTGTCGAGGGTGCAACATGGGAGGCTGAAGCCGACAAGAAGTTACTTACCCTCATCTTTTTACCTTAAGGTTAGACATTCCTCTTGATACAAAAATGAATGAATAATCATAAAATTAAATTATTTTCCTAAGTTGGTGCATGTTTAGTAAAAGTTGTGCCAACTAGAGTTCTAAGGAAATGCCTTCATACTCTATTCTTACATTTATGTGAAATATGTATGCATGTGTCTTCTTGAGACATTGTTGTTTTGTGGTTGTCTTGAAAAGAACGATAGCATGGTAACTTTTTGATGCATTTTTAGCTTATGATATGGTTGAGAAGGAAATTTCTCACTATGTGTTATGAATATGGAGCTCTTATATGTTGTGCATCATGAATTGAGTGCAATGTGTAATGTTATAGTATGTGTTGTGTGGAGTTGTTATATACACCTATAAGTTGTGACTCATAATTATTTTATGTTGTTGATTTGTTGGGCTTCTAGTATTGTTTCTATTCCTCACCTCCAAAAGATTTAAGTGTCATTCGGGGACGAATGTTCCTAAGGGGAGGGAGGTATGTAACACTCCGGAAATGTCGTAACTTAGACTAGATATTAATATATTAAATAATGCTTAAAATTATGTTTCCAGACATATACTAATATAATAAACTCATTTGGAAAAGGTCAGAACCAAAATGACAAAGAAAGACCTTGACGTCCTGAAACCAAGTAATTTGAACTAGTTGACGTCTCTATGTTTACGAAAGGTTATAAGGTGTCAAATGAAGTCTAAAACTTTTAAATAGACCTTGGATAGGTATTATGTATGAAAAAGGGTCCAAGCGTCCGGTAACTACACCCCAAGGACCACCCGAAGGGTCCTTGGATAAGACCCAAACATGGGTGGGCAGGCTATCTGGCAGCCCGTGAACAGGCAGACTTGGAGGAACAGGTACACGACGCGCATTCCTCACGTGGGTCACTCTCTCAAGATTTGAGAGGAAGCCTCGCGATGTGAGGATTACATGCACCTCACTGTGTCAACTCAAAATTTAATAAAAATGACGGGATTTGGCCCCGAGACGCGCAGTTACTTCCCAGGATCGTTAAAGTCGTATTTTTGGTAATTTAACTTCTTAAAATGATCCATTTAAGTGGAGGGTCTTTTGGGTAATTCATGGGACGACTATATATTGATATTATGTCAGTTTTAGACCATTTTTACACGTCCCAAATCAGATCAAACAACTTTTCTCTCATCTCTCTCAAGAACGCTTTCTTTTCCAAACTCCATTGAAGAACAAGAAGAGCTTAAGGAAAAAGACGAAGACTTCAAGCTTTTCACCCAATTTTTGTGGATTCTACATATATAAGCTATGGGTTCTTCACTCTTGGTATTCCTTTCCCCAAGATGTCCTTTCACAGATGGTTTTCCAGAAGTTCTCGTACTAATGTTTCTACTCCACAAAATTGATTTTCTTCCTAACCCTAGATTTATGATTTTCAATGAAAAGTAAGTGTTTTCTATGGTCTATTTCACACGAATTGATGATTATGTTGTTATTTATGATTGAAATTCGTGTGAAGAATGTTCTTATCCAGATTATGGTTTCGTATGATTGTTCTACTAGTTGACAATATGAAAACATAGGGATTGGAACTAAGACTAGAATGAAATCTTAAATTACCCTTTCCTTTACCCTACAATATGTATTGATCTTGTGTACGATTTGAAGAGTTGTTCTTTGTTATGATATTGAGTATTTCAGTATGTTAAGATTATGAATGTTGTAAATGTCATGACCGGAGTCTAGATCACAGACGAGACCGGCGACGTTGACCTCTCAGAGGTCGCAGACAAGCCTACTTACGTCATTCTTACTTCGTCTAGGTTAATTTTAGTGGAAATTTTGAAACTTTTTTTCCTTAACATGACATACTAATAATTCTATTATATTCATAATTGTTCACCATCAACCATCTAACACTAAGATCATCAATGAAAGAAATAGTTTAATATAGCATTAAATGTATACTTGCCAAAATGGCACCGATACAATGTCTGAACAAAAGCGGAAAGATATGCTAGTGGAACAAACTCCACTAGCTAAATCCTATAACTAAGCTAGAATATAATGGTCAAGCATCCTCTAAAGTATGAGGGCCTACTAAGTCTGGATGAATTCTCGACGTCCGGATAGCTGCAGCGTTGATCCTGTATCTCTAGCGTCAACCTGTGCATGCACCTAAAAGTTTTGAATTGTATAGGGTTAGTACACACTTGTAGTAAGTATGGGTATATACAAGAACACACCAAGGACATGCATGAGTAAGAATAGATCTTTTCCAACAACATGATTTTAGAAGGTCAAGTCAATGGACTTGCCAAATTGAGATTAGGAATGTCAGTGAGCTTTCCAAATTTGGATTAGGAAAGTATATGAGCTTTCCAAATTTGGATTAGGAAAGTTATTCCATGAGAGTAACATGCATCATCATACTTAACATTTTGCACACAACACACAACAACATACACATAGCACATATCAGAATTCATATAACACATAACGTTGTTCATATCATTCATTCATATGACATGAGACCTTGGAATCATGGACTTGACATTAAGTCTTCCCAAAAATTAGGGCTAAATATATGGGACCTCAATTAGGGAGTCTGCTTTAGAAAACATAGAGTGTACTTTATTCATTCATACGTACTTCATTTCATTTCATTCATGGGCCAATGTAAACATCAGCTATACCTAGGATGTAGATTAAGACTTTCATCGGGTTCATTGTGCAATCACCAGGAATGACCTAATGTCATTACTTGAATCTAACTCACCTCTTGATTATCCTATCCTAATACCTTCGGTATCATTCATTTCATTATGTGTATCATTTGAGGCTGACCTCATTCATTCATTGAGAATTTTAACTTTAACAGACATAGATCATGTGAGCATCATGATATCCAGTGTCATGAAACCCCACACCGAAAAAAGGTTGAATCACCGGCCAAAGTGGCCCAAAACATGCTAGCGTACATGGGAATTTAACCCCGCTAGATCCCTATATTTGCAGTATAGGTTCGACGACTAGGAGATCTAAGGAGACCCATACCTGGCATGCCGGACAGTCTCATCTCATGAGAGTTACGTGAACCTCCGCCCTTCCCGAAAGAAGGCATCAGCACTCACAGCTACTCTATCACTGCTCAGTATAATGTTCCATTACATTCAACTCATACATCATGGAAGCTGGCTTCTAGTTTGAGGACATCATATCTCAATAGATGGTTTCTTATCTCATCATTAGTATTAGGTTTGTTAATCTCAATACATTCATTAGAGTGTTCATAGATACTAGTCTCTTCATTAACTTTACACTCTCATAAGTGAGTACGTTTTGGTAACATTTACTTAGGCCCATTTGAGATTGCTCTCTTCTTTTCCATTAGCCTTATATAATGTTGTCACCACATTCATTATCATTAGCACATTTGCTCTTCATAGTTACTCAAATCTTTTTTACGTGAATGAACATTTCAGTATATGCTAATGCACTTGGCCATTTGGTGTGTTTCACACTCTTACTTAACCCTTATTGGTTTGCAGTATTTCATTATTCATTTCACCATTTAATCATTCATTTCATTTCATTGTTCATTTCATCATATGTGAATACACTTGGCCAATTAGTATCTTTTACACTCGTACATAACCCTTCTAGGGTTTCATCATTTCATTACATACATCTTAGGTTCACTTACTTTTAAACGTATGCTAGACTTATGAGTGTATACATACAAGCCATGGGGCTTCATTCATAGTTTGTCTAAGTGATTCATATTTACCCAAGATTATGTGGTACAAGAATTATGCTTCTTGGATATATGTCAAGATATTGATTTCGATCTTTAGATCCCCATCAACCCCATATTATTTCCTTTCTTTTTCTCCTCTCTTTTTTCGTTTAAGTCAAGGAGGTTGTGGGTTCAATCCCCCACAAGCTAATTATTTTTCTTCTATTTTATCTCTTAGCTTTCTCACCTATCGAAGAGGTTGTGGGTTCAATCCCACTCTCCTCATTTATTTTCTCCTTTATTTTTCTCCTAACTCTTTCATCCATTCAACAGGTTGTGGGTTCAATCCCCAGTCACCACATCAATTTTCCTTGCATTTTACTCACGATTTTTTTATTAAATTTTCATTTAGTGAGGTCATGGTTTCAATCCCCAATAACCTCGCATTTTAAAAAAAATTGAAACAAAGCTCATTTTATTAAAAGTTGGCCGAGACTACAATTTCCAGCAGGCTGGAAATTTAGTCTCTTCCAATCCATTTTACTCTTAATCTTTTGTTGATTTTTTTGTAGCTTTCATGTAATGATGTCCCTGGTTCAATCCTTAGTGATCTCACTTATTTTACATTCATATTTCATTGCATTTTGTACCATTTTGTTCTGCAGAACCCAACCTACCAAATGTTGGAAATTTGTTCACTATTTTTAACTTCTTTTTATCATCATTCATACGTTAATTCTTAAGGCATTTCGTGGATCATTTGCTGCATATTTAAGTGTAATCTTTTTATTATTATATTCATCCGAGAATTACCATTTCATCCAGTAACATTACAACACTGTTACACCTCATGATTTACACAAATATTCGCACATAAAATTCAACTATAAAAATATTTTCACATACTTTCGGTTGACATAACTTAACATGGTTACAATTCCAAACACATAATCAAGAACACATTATCACGAAAATCAAACTTCATACTTATCCTACAAGAAAGCATACCAACAACATGATCTCTAACCTATTTCACATTGAGATCAACGGGATACTAGGGACAAGGAGTTTGACAAGAACGGGAACAACCCTAGTTTTCGAGTAGATTCATCTGAGCCTTAAGGGTCTCTTGGGAAAGGGACCAAGAGTAAGAAAACCAATACCTTTTGTGAAGTTCAAACCTCGATTGTCTTTCAAAAATCTTCTCCAAAAATGACGTTCTAATCCCTTCAAAGTCAACACCAACTCGACGGACAAACTTCTCCTTGCCTACGTGATTGATTTCGTTTGTTTTCTTATATTTTCGTTGTGAGTTCTTCAAGTGTGAAGAGATTTGATTTACCTATTGTTTGTTGAAGTGATTTGTCGGAGATAATCGTGNCATGTAATGATGTCCCTGGTTCAATCCTTAGTGATCTCACTTATTTTACATTCATATTTCATTGCATTTTGTACCATTTTGTTCTGCAGAACCCAACCTACCAAATGTTGGAAATTTGTTCACTATTTTTAACTTCTTTTTATCATCATTCATACGTTAATTCTTAAGGCATTTCGTGGATCATTTGCTGCATATTTAAGTGTAATCTTTTTATTATTATATTCATCCGAGAATTACCATTTCATCCAGTAACATTACAACACTGTTACACCTCATGATTTACACAAATATTCGCACATAAAATTCAACTATAAAAATATTTTCACATACTTTCGGTTGACATAACTTAACATGGTTACAATTCCAAACACATAATCAAGACCACATTATCACGAAAATCAAACTTCATACTTATCCTACAAGAAAGCATACCAACAACATGATCGCTAACCTATTTCACATTGAGATCAACGGGATACTAGGGACAAGGAGTTTGACAAGAACGGGAACAACCCTAGTTTTCGAGTAGATTCATCTGAGCCTTAAGGGTCTCTTGGGAAAGGGACCAAGAGTAAGAAAACCAATACCTTTTGTGAAGTTCAAACCTCGATTGTCTTTCAAAAATCTTCTCCAAAAATGACGTTCTAATCCCTTCAAAGTCAACACCAACTCGACGGACAAACTTCTCCTTGCCTACGTGATTGATTTCGTTTGTTTTCTTATATTTTCGTTGTGAGTTCTTCAAGTGTGAAGAGATTTGATTTACCTATTGTTTGTTGAAGTGATTTGTCGGAGATAATCGTGAGTGAGAGTGATAGAGACGTGAGAGAGAGAGATGAGAGTGGGAGAGAAGAGTTTTCTTAGGATTAGGAGTCTCGTTTAGGATTTAGTCAAATAAGATTTTGATGTAACTAGTAAAAATATAATTTGATTTTATTTTAAATCATATAATAAATAATAAGTATAAATTAATTACATTCATTTACCAACTTAAATTAAAAATAATTTAATTCATCGCTTCCACCGAGGTTTGAATCGGGGTGGAGCAAGACTTCACTTCAAGAGCCCAATTTCGTCCATCTCTCCCCAAAATACCCCTCCACCTTATTAATTAAATAATTAATTATATATTTAGGGTAATTATGATACTACTCTTAGCCAGGAAAAAGATAATTTTACCCCCAGACCCTCCAAACCTAAGATTTCATCTTTTGAAGTTCGATAAAGACTCCTTCGAGTAAATCTTCGTATTCGAGAGCCCTACATGGTTGGACCCAACCTTTATTAGCTCAAATAACTCCTCAAGTTAGTTGGAATGGATGTAGCATGGGTTCCGAAGTCTGGTTCTACGTGCATCAATCCGTGTGAACCCTGATCTAATCATAGGCATTCTTGACACATAAAGTATCACTTACTACATCCATTTTTATGGGTTGTTACATTATCCCCACTTAGGAACATTCGTCCCCGAATGAGACTACTCTTTACTAACAATAAGTAAGTCCTCCATACAATGTATGCATACATAGGTATTTCAATACTCCCCATTGGTGAATATCAGATTTACATATTAACATGATGATGCACATTATTTAAACCTACTAGTAGCTTTACATTAATAGACTTAGGAACTCTTACCTAAACTAGTTTCATCAAAGCATACAACATAAGTTAACGTGTAATTCATACAAATAAGCAACCAATATGATGACTCAAACATATTAACTTCATACTAGTGCATAAACACCATACACAGTCAAATACATGAAAGCTAATTAAGGCTACGCACCCTAGACTTTACAAGAAGTGCCTTCCCTTGAACCCTTAGACTTGAGTGCGAAGAATCATTGCCTCCTTGGATCCTCTTCACTTTGACCATTAGGTTGAAGTCTCTCCATCCCTTGTTCTTGACTTCTCCTATTTGGACAATCCTTCACCATGTGACCCAATTTGCCACAAATCTAACAAGCATTCGAGCCCCTCACACGCTCTCCTCCATGAAGTTTGACACATTTCCTACTCTTAACTCTGGGATTGGAATCCCTATCATAGCGATCCTTGGACGAAATTGACTCCCCTTGGTGGGAGAGTCCCTTCTTAAACCTGGGCTTATCCCTGATTTCAGTACTAATCTTCCTTGAAAAATTCTTCTAAGCATTTCTTGACCTTTTCCCTGCCCTAGTATGTTTTCTATTCCTGTTTTTCTGCACTTGTTGGACATGGACCATAAGCCTGGAAAGGCCCATGCTGGCATGCAACATAGCTACCCTACACTCCTCCTCGAGATTCTCAGCAATCTTAGATACAGTGTAAATGGGAGGATTCATCCTCGTGAAGTCCCTTAACCTGCTATCCATGGTGCTGGCAGGTGGGTTCTCCCTGGGAACACCTTGTTGATTTGCCTTCTTTTCTCCTCGTATTCATCATTTTGATTCTCAAGAGTTGATGTTAGATACGCTCTTAACACGAAGAAACAGACAGTACAGAAGGCACGATAAGATTAGAAGAAGGGAATTTTCCTACACATCATGCAGTCTCTAATTCAGGAGAGTGGTGCACTTCACTTCCATGACATAGAAACTACTCAATGTGGTTGATGTGAACTTATTATCCTTGGAATTTAACCTAGCGCTCTGATACCAGCTTTGTCACGATCGGAGTGTAGACCCCAGACGAGACCGGCGTCGTTGACCTCTCAGAGGTCGCAGACAAGCCTACTTACGTCATTCTTACTTCGTCTAGGTTAATATTAGTGAAAATTTTGAAACTTTTAATTCCTTAAATATATACTAATCGTTTTATTAGATTCATAATTGTTCACAATCAACCATCTAACATTAAGATCATCAATGAAAGAAATAGTTTAATATAACATTAAATGTATACTTACAAAATGGCACCAATACAATGTTTGAACAAAACTGGAAAGAAACGCTAGTTGAACATACTCAACTAGCTCAATCCTATAACTAAGCTAGAATATAATGGGCAAGCATGCTCAAAAGCATGAGGCCTACCAAGTTTGAATGAATGCTTGACGTCCGGATAGCTGTAACGTTTATCCTTTAGCTCTAGCGTCAACCTGTGCCTACACCTAAGAGTTTAGATTGTATAGGGTTATTACACACTTGTACTAAGTATTGGTATATGCAAGCACACACCAAGGACATGCATGAGTAAGAATATCTCTTTCCTAATAACATGATTGTAGAAGGTCAAGTCAGTGGACTTGCCAAATTGAGATCATGAAAGTGAGTGTGCTTTCCGAATTTTGATTAGGAAAGTTTAATAGCTTTCCAAATTTGGATTAGGAAACTTATGCCATAAGAGTAACATGCATCGTCATACTTGACATTTTTTACACAACACACAACAGCGTACACATAGCACATATCATAATTCATATAACACATAACTTTGTTCATATCATTCATTTGTATGCCATGAGACCTTTGAATCATGGACTTCACATTAAGACTTCCCAAAAATGAGGGCTCAACAAATGGGACCTCAATTAGGGTGTCTGCTTTAGCAAACACAGAGTCCGCTTCATTCATTCATACATACTTCATTTCATTTCATTCATAGGCCAGTGCAAACAACAGCTATACCTAGGATGTAGTTTAAGACTTTAATCGGGTTTGTTGTGCAATGACCAGGAATGACCTAATGTCATTACTCTAATCTAACTCACCTCTTGATTATCCAATCCTAATACCTTTGTTATAATTTTTTTTATTATGTGCATCATTTGAGGCTGACCTCATTCATTCACTGGGAACTTTATCTTTAACCGACATAGATCATGTGAGCATCATGAAATCAAGTTTCATGATACCCCACACAGAAAAGAGGTGGAATCACCGGCCAAAGTGACCTAAAACATGCTAGCATACATGGAAATTGAACCCCGCCAGATCCCTATATTGGCAGTATAGGTTCGAGGACTAGGAGATATAAGAAGACCCATACCCGGCAGACCGGACAGTATCATATCATGAGAGTTACGTGATCCTCCGCCCTTCCCGAAAGAAGGCATCACCGCTCATAGCTAGTCTATCAGTGCTCAGTATAAAGTTCCATTAAATTCAACTCATACATCATGGAAGTTGGCTTGTAGTATGATGACATCATAGTGAATAGATGATTTCTCATCTCATCATTAGTATTAAATCCGTTAATATCAATACTTTCATTAGAGTGTTAATAGACCGGTCTCTTGATTAACTTTACACTCTCATAGGTGAGTACGTTTTGGTAACATTACTTAGGCTCATTTGAGATTGTTGTGTTCTTTTACATTAAACTCATATAATGTTGTCACCACATTCATTATCATTAGCACATTTGCTCTTCATAGTTACTCAACTCTATTTAAGTGAATGTTCATTTCATCATATGGCAATGCACTTGGCCATTTGGTGTGTTTCACACTCTTACTTAACCCTTCTAGGGTTTCATCATTTCATTGTTCATTTCATCATTAAATCGTTCATTTCATAATTACATTGTTCATTTCATCATTAAATCGTTCATTTCATAATTACATTGTTCATTTCATCATTAAATCGTTCATTTCATAATTACATTGTTCATTTCATCATTAAATCGTTCATTTCATAATTACATTGTTCATTTCATCATTAAATCGTTCATTTCATAATTACATTGTTCATTTCATCATTAAATCGTTCATTTCATAATTACATTGTTCATTTCATCATTAAATCGTTCATTTCATAATTACATTGTTCATTTCATCATTAAATCGTTCATTTCATAATTACATTGTTCATTTCATCATTAAATCGTTCATTTCATAATTACATTGTTCATTTCATCATTAAATCGTTCATTTCATAATTACATTGTTCATTTCATCATTAAATCGTTCATTTCATAATTACATTGTTCATTTCATCATTAAATCGTTCATTTCATAATTACATTGTTCATTTCATCATTAAATCGTTCATTTCATAATTACATTGTTCATTTCATCATTAAATCGTTCATTTCATAATTACATTGTTCATTTCATCATTAAATCGTTCATTTCATAATTACATTGTTCATTTCATCATTAAATCGTTCATTTCATAATTACATTGTTCATTTCATCATTAAATCGTTCATTTCATAATTACATTGTTCATTTCATCATTAAATCGTTCATTTCATAATTACATTGTTCATTTCATCATTAAATCGTTCATTTCATAATTACATTGTTCATTTCATCATTAAATCGTTCATTTCATAATTACATTGTTCATTTCATCATTAAATCGTTCATTTCATAATTACATTGTTCATTTCATCATTAAATCGTTCATTTCATAATTACATTGTTCATTTCATCATTAAATCGTTCATTTCATAATTACATTGTTCATTTCATCATTAAATCGTTCATTTCATAATTACATTGTTCATTTCATCATTAAATCGTTCATTTCATAATTACATTGTTCATTTCATCATTAAATCGTTCATTTCATAATTACATTGTTCATTTCATCATTAAATCGTTCATTTCATAATTACATTGTTCATTTCATCATTAAATCGTTCATTTCATAATTACATTGTTCATTTCATCATTAAATCGTTCATTTCATAATTACATTGTTCATTTCATCATTAAATCGTTCATTTCATAATTACATTGTTCATTTCATCATTAAATCGTTCATTTCATAATTACATTGTTCATTTCATCATTAAATCGTTCATTTCATAATTACATTGTTCATTTCATCATTAAATCGTTCATTTCATAATTACATTGTTCATTTCATCATTAAATCGTTCATTTCATAATTACATTGTTCATTTCATCATTAAATCGTTCATTTCATAATTACATTGTTCATTTCATCATTAAATCGTTCATTTCATAATTACATTGTTCATTTCATCATTAAATCGTTCATTTCATAATTACATTGTTCATTTCATCATTAAATCGTTCATTTCATAATTACATTGTTCATTTCATCATTAAATCGTTCATTTCATAATTACATTGTTCATTTCATCATTAAATCGTTCATTTCATAATTACATTGTTCATTTCATCATTAAATCGTTCATTTCATAATTACATTGTTCATTTCATCATTAAATCGTTCATTTCATAATTACATTGTTCATTTCATCATTAAATCGTTCATTTCATAATTACATTGTTCATTTCATCATTAAATCGTTCATTTCATAATTACATTGTTCATTTCATCATTAAATCGTTCATTTCATAATTACATTGTTCATTTCATCATTAAATCGTTCATTTCATAATTACATTGTTCATTTCATCATTAAATCGTTCATTTCATAATTACATTGTTCATTTCATCATTAAATCGTTCATTTCATAATTACATTGTTCATTTCATCATTAAATCGTTCATTTCATAATTACATTGTTCATTTCATCATTAAATCGTTCATTTCATAATTACATTGTTCATTTCATCATATGGCAATGCACTTGGCCATTTGGGGGGTTTCACACTCTTACTTAACCCTTCTAGGCTTTCATCATTTCATTAGATACATCTTAGGTTCACTTACTTTTAAATGTATGCTAGACTCATGGGTCTATACATACGAGCCATGGGGATTCATTCATAGTTTGTCTAAGTGATTCATATTTACCCAAGATTATGTGGTACAAGACTTGTGCTTCTTGTAGATATGCAAAGATATTGATTTCGATCTTTAGAGGCAGCATTTATTAATTATTTAATTACGTATGACTTATGTGTCATTACAGAATTGGGAAAGCGAACCCGATTTCGAATCCCTTGGAAAATACTTAATCGTATTTTAAAGTTGATAATCTCATTTTTCCGATTTTGGTGACCCTAGTTCGATCCCCATCAACCCCATAATATTTCCTTTCCTTTTCTCCTTTTCTTTTTTTCGTTTAAGTAAAGGACGTTGTGGGTTCAATCCCCCACAAGCTTCTTATTTTTTTTATGTTATCTCTTAGATTTCTCACCTATCCAAGAAGTTGTGGGTTCAATCCCACTCTCCTGATTTATTTTCTCCTTTGTTTTTCTCCTAACTCTCCTATCCATTCAAAAGGTTGTGGGTTCAATCCACACTCACCACATCTATTTTTCCTTGCATTTTACTCACGAATTTGTTTATGAAAATTTCATAGTGAGGTAATGGTTTCAATCCCCAATGACCTCACATTTTTAAAAAAAATTGAAACGAAGCTCATTTTATTAAAAGTTGGCGGAGACTAGAATTTCTAGCAGGCAGGAAATTTAGTCTCCTCCATTCCATTTTAGTCTTAATATTTTGTTGATTTTATTTGTAGCTTTCATGTAATGATGTCTTAGATTCAATCGTTAGTGATATCACTTATTTTACATTCATTTTCATTGCATTTTGTGCCATTTTGTTTGGCCGAACCCAACCTACCAAATGCTGGAAATTTGTTCACTATTTTCAGCTTCTTTTTATCATCATTCATACGTATATTTTAATGGAATTTCGTGGATCATTTGCTGCATCTTTAAGTGTAATCTTTTTATGATTATATTCATCCAAGAATTCGCATTTCATCCAGCAACATTACAACACTTTTACACCTCATGATTTACACAAATATTCGCACATAAAATTCAATCATAAAAACATTTTCACATACTTTCGGTTGACATAACTTGACATGGTTACAATTCCAAACACATAATCAAGAACACATTATCACGAAAATCAAACTTCATACTTTAACTACCAGCAAACATACCAACAACATGATCTCTAACCTATTTCGCATTGTGATCAAAGGGATACTAGGGACAAGGAGTTCAACAAGAACGGGAACAAGCCTATTATTCGAGTAGATTCATCTGAGCCTTAAGGTTCTCTTGGGAAAGGGACCAAGAGTAAGAAAACCCATACCTTTTGTGACGTTCAAACCTCGATTTTCTGCGCAAAATCTTCTCCAAAAAATCATGTCCAAATCCCCTCAAAGTCAACACCAACTCGACGGACTACGTGGTTGATTTCGTTTGTTTTCTTATATTTTAGTTGTAAGTTCTTCAAGTGTGAAGAACTTTGATTTACCTACTGTTTTTTGAAGTTCTTTAGCAGAGATAATCGTGAGTGAGAGTGATAGAGACGTAAGAGAGAGATGAGCGTGGGAGAGAAGAGTTTTCTTAGGATTAGGAGTCTACTTTAGGATTAATCAACTAAGTTTTTATTTAACTATTAAAAATATGATTTCCTTTTATTTTAAATCATATAATAAATAATAAATATACATTAATTACATTCATTTACCAACTTAAATTAAAAATAATTTAATTCATTGCTTCATCCTAGGTTCGAACCCGGGTGGAGCAAGACTTCACTTCAAGAGCCCAATTTCGGCCCTCTCTTTCCCAGAATACCCGTCCACCTTATTAATTAAATAATTAATTATATATTTAGGACAATTACGATACTACCCTTAGCCTGGAAAAAGGCCATTTTACCCCTAGACTATCCAAACCTAAGATTTCCTATTTTTACGTTCGGTAAAGACTCCTTCGAGTTAATATTCGTATTAAAGAACCCTACATGGTTGGACCCAACCTTTACTAGCTCAACTAAATCCCCAAGTTAGTTGGCTTTTATGTATCAAGTGTTCCGAAGTCTGGTTCTACGCGCATCTATGTGAACCCTGGTCTAATCACAGGCATTCTTGACACATTAAGTATCACTTACTATATCCATTTTTAGGGTTGTTACATTATCCCCCCCTTAGGAACATTTGTCCACAAATGACACTTCTCTTTTCTACCAATAAGTAAGTCCTCTATAGAATGTATGCATACATAGGTAATTCAATACTCCCCATTGGTGAATATCTAATTCACATATTAACATGATGGTGCACATCCTTGAAACCTAATAGTATCTTTACATTAATAGACTAAGGAACTCTTTCTTAAAATAGTCTCATCGAAGCATAAAACATAAGTAAACATGTAATTCATACAATTCGGCAACCAACATGATGACTCAAACATATTAACTTCATACTAGTGCATTAACACCATACACAGTCAAATTCATGAATGACAAATTAAGGCTACGCACCCTAGACTTCACCAGAGGTGCCTTCCCTTGCACCCTTAGACTTGAGTGCGAAGAATTGTTGCCTCCTTGGAGCCTCTTCACTTGGACCATTAGGTTGAACTCTCTCCTTCCCTTGTTCTTGACTTCTCCTATTCGGACAATCCTTCACCATGTGACCTAGTTTGCTACGAATCTAACAAGCATTAGAGCCCCTCATACATTCTCCTCCATGAAGTTTGACACACTTCCTACTCTTAACTCTTGGATTGGAATCCCTATCATAGAGATCCTTGGACGAAATTGACTCCCCTTGGTGGGAGAGTCCCTTCTTAAACTTGGGCTTATCCCTGATTTCAGTACTAATCTTCGTTGAGAAATTCTTCTAAGCTTGTCTTGACCTTTTCCCTGCCCTAGTATGTTTTGTATTCCTGTTTTTGTGCACTTGTTTGACATGGACCATAAGCCTGGAAAGGCCCATGCTGGCATGTATCATAGATTCCCTACACTCTTCCTCGAGATTCTCAGCAATCTTAGATACAGTGTAAATGAGAGGATTCATCCTCGTGAAGTCCCTTAACCCTCTATCCATGGTGCTGGCAGGTGGGTTCTCCTTGGGAACACCTTGTTGATTTGCCTTCTTTTCTCCTCGTATTCATCATTTTTATTCTCAAGAGTTGATGTTATATATGCTCTTAACACAAAGAAACAGACAGTAGAGAAGGAACAATAAGATTAGAAGAAGGGAATTTTCCTACGCATTATGCAGTCTCTAATTCTGGATAGTGGTGCACTTCACTCCATGACTTAGAAACTACTCAATGTGGTTGATGTGAACTTATTATCCTTGGAATTTAACCTTTCTTTATGATACCAACTTTCTCACGATCGGAGTCTAGACCCTAGACGAGACCGGCATTGTTGACCTCTCAGAGGTCGCAGACATGCCTACTTACGTCATTCTTACTTCGTCTAGGTTAATTTTAGCGAAAAATATGAAACTTTTAATTCCTTAACATACATACTAACAATTCTATTAGATTCATAATTGTTCACAATCAACCATCAAACATTTAGATCATCAATGAAACAAATAGTTTAATATAACATTAAATGTATACTTACAAAATGGCACCAATACAATGTTTGAACAAAAGTAGAAAGAAACGCTATTTGAACATAATCCACTAGCTCAATTCTATAACTAAGCTAGAATATAATGGGCAAGCATACTCGAAATCATGAGGGCCTACCAAGTTTGAATGAATGCTTGACGTTCGGATAACTGCAACGTTTTTCCTTTAGCTCTAGCGTCAACCTGTGGCTGCACCTAAGAGTTTAGAATTGTATAGGGTTATTACACACTTGTACAAAGTATTGGTATACGCAAGTACACATCAAGGACATGCATGAGTAAGAATTTCTCTTTCATAACAACAAGATTGTAGAAGGTCTAGTCAGTGGACTTGCAATATTGAGATTATGAAAGTGAGTTGCTTTCCGAATCTGGATTAGGAAAGTTTACGAGCTTTCCAAATTTATATTAGGAAAGATATGCCATGAGAGTAACATGCATCATCATACTTAACATTTTTCACACAACACACAACAGCGTACACACAGCACATATCATAATTCATATAACGCATAACGTTGTTCGTATCATTCATTTGTATGCCATGAGACCTTTGAACCATGGACTTTACATTAAGACTTCCCAAAAATTAGGGCTCAACATATGGGACCTCAATTAGGGAGTCTGCTTTAGCAAACACAGAGTCCGCTTCATTCATTCATGTGTACTTCATTTCATTTCATTCATAGGCTAGTGCAAACACCAGCTATACCTAGGATGTAGTTTAACACTTTCATCGGGTTCGTTGTGCAATGACCAGGAATGACCTAATGTCATTACTTGAATCTAACTCACCTCTTGATTATCCAATCCTAATACCTTTCTTATCATTTGTTTTATTATGTGCATCATTTGAGGATGACCTCATTCATTCATTGGGACCTTTAACTTTAACCGACATAGATCATGTGAGCATCATGGAATCAAGTGTCATGAAACCCCACACCAAAAAGAGGTGGAATTAACGTCTAAAGTGACCCAAAACATGCTAGCGTACATGGGAATTGAACCCCACCAGATCCCTAAATTATCAGTATAGGTTCAAAGACTAGGAGATATAAGAAGACCCATACCTGGCATACCGGACAGTATCATCTCATGAGAGTTACGTGAATCTCCGCCCTTGCAGAAAGAAGGCATCAACGCACATAGCTAGTCTATCGGTTCTCAGCATAAAGTTCCATTACATTCAACTCATACATTATGGAAGTTGGCTTCTAGTATGAGGACATCATATCTCAATAGATGATTTCTCATCTCATCATTAGTATTAAGTGTGTTAATATCAGTACTTTCATTAGAGAGTTCATAAAGACTTATCTCTTCACTAACTTTAAACTCTCGTAGGTGAGTACGTTTTGGTAACATTTACTTAGGCTCATTTGAGATTGCTCTCTTCTTTTACATTAGCCTCATATCATGTTGTAACCACATTCATATCATTATCACATTTGATCTTCATAGTTACTCACCCCCTTTTTATGTGAATGTTCATTTCATCATATGCCAACGCAATTGTCCATTTGGTGAGTTTCACACTCTTACTAAACCCTTCTAGGGTTCCATCATTTCATTGTACATTTCATCATTTCATTGTAAATTTCATCATATGCCAATGCACTTGGCCATTTAGTGTATTTTACACTCGTTAACCCTTCTAGGGTTTTGTTATTTAATTACATACATCTTAGGTTCACTTACTTTTAAACGTATGCTAGACTTATGGGTATATACATACCAGCCATGGAGCTTCATTCATAGTTTGTCTAAGTAATTCATGTTTACCCAAGATTATGTGGTACAAGACTTATGCTTCATGTAGATATGCCAAGATAGTGATTTCGATCTTTAGAGGTAACATTCATTAATTATTTAATCATGTATGACTTATGTGTCATTACGGAATTGGGAAAGGGAACCTGATTTCGAATCCCTTGGAAAACACTTAATCTTATTTTAAACTTGATAATCGCATTTTTCAGATTGGGTTACCCTAGTTCGATCCCCATCAACCCCATAATATTTCCTTTCCTTTTCTCCTCTCCTTTTTCATTTAAGTCGGGGATGTTGTGGGTTCAATCCCCAACAAGCTAATTATTTTTCTTTTATTTTATATCTTAGATTTCTCACCTGTCCAAGAGGTTGTGGGTTCAATTCTACTCTCCACATTTATTTTCTCCTTTATTTTTCTCCTAACTCTCTCATCCATTCAAGAGGTTGTGGTTCAATCCCCACTCACCACATCTATTTTTCCTTGCATTTTTCTGACGAAATTTTTTGAAATTTTCATTTAGTTAGGTCATGGTTTCCATCCCTAATGACCTCACATATTAAAAAAATTTTAAACGAAGCTCATTTTTTTAAAAGTTGGCAGAGACTACAATTTCCAGCAGGCTGGAAATTTAGTCTCTTCCAATCCATTTTTGTCTTAATCTTTTGTTATTTTTTTTTGTAGCTTTGATGTAATGATGTCTTGGGTTAAATTCTTAGTGATCTCACTTATTTTACATTAATTTTTCATTGCATTTTGTACCATTTTGTTTTGCTGAACACAACCTACCAAATGGTGGAAATATGTTCACTATTTTGAGCATCTTTTAATCATCATTCATACGTTAATTCTTAAGGCATTTCGTGGATCGTTTGTTGCATATTTATGTCTAATTTTTTATGATTATATTCATCCAAGAATTACCATTTCATCTAGCAACATTACAACACTTTTACACCTCTTGAGTTCGCACATAAAATTCAACTATAATAACATTTTCACATACTTTCGGTTGACATTACTTAACATGCTTTCAAATCCAAACACTTAATCAAGAACACATTATCACGAAAATCAAACTTCATACTTAAACTAACAACAAACATACCAACAACCTGATATCTAACCTATTTCACATTGATATCAAAGGGATACTAGGGACAATGAGTTCGACAAGAACGGGAACAACCCTAGTTTTCGAGTATATTCATCTGAGCCTTAAGGTTCTCTTGGGAAAGGGACCAAGAGGAAGAAAACCCATACCTTTTATGACGTTTAAACCTTGACTTGCTGCCCAAAATCTTCTCTTTATCTACTTGATTGATTTCGTTTGTTTTCTTATATTTTCAATGTGAGTTCTTCTTGTGTGAAGAACTTTGGTTTACCTAGTGTTTTTTCGAAGTTATTTGGCACAGATAATCATGAGTGAGAGTGATAGAGACGTGATAGAGAGAGATGAGCGTGGGAGAGAAGAGTTTTCTTAGGATTAGGAGTCTAGTTTACGGTTAAGTCAGATAAGGTTATTATTTAATTATTAAAAATCTGATTTACTTTTATTTTAAATAAGCTAATAAATAATAATCATAAAGTAGTTACATTAATTTACTAACTTAAATTAAAAATAATTTAATTCATTGCTTGCACCTAGGTTCGAACCCAGGTGGAGCAAGACTTCACTTCAAGAGCCCAATTTCGGCTCTCTCACCCCAAAATACCCCTCCATCTTATTAATTAAATAATTAAATATATATTTAGGGTAATGACGATACTACCCTTATCCTAGAAAAAAGACCATTTTACCCCTAGACCCTCCGAACCTAAGATTTCATGTTTTTAAGTCTGGTAAAGACTCCTTCGAGTAAATCTTCGTATTCGAAAGTCCTACATGGTTGGACCAATCCTTTACTAGATCAATTTACTACCAAATTTAGTTGTCTTGGATGTGGGAAGGGTTTCAAAGTTTTGTTCTACGCGCATCAATGCGTGTGAACCCTGGTCTAATCATAGGCATTCTTGACACATTAAGTATCACTTAGTATATCCATTTTTAGAGTTGTTACAGTAAATTGAACTAAGTACTTGAATAAGGTTCTTGCAAGCAAGAGCTAAGTCTTCTAAAGTTGTGATTACTCCATAATGTTTATGTTAGCCTATAAATCATGATGCTATGTTGTGGAAGTATGTATGATGTTGTTATGTGTATATGCTTGTATATGAACATGTTATTTGTGAGATAATTGAAATAATACGATAAATGCGAGTTACAATATACTCTTGTATGCTTTACACAAGATTACTATGCTATGTTAATCTCACATACGACGGGTTATGATGAAAGGAAATTCGCATCAAATTATAAAGACTCATGATCATGTTTATACAAGGATTTAATCTCCTATGACCTATGATAAGTTTATGATAAAAGACAACTTAAAGGTTATTCAAGAAAGGGACTTAAGCTAAGCACCGATGAACTAGATATGAGAGGTGTCCCTTCCCTAGTTGGAAGGTAGGTTCACAATGACACTCATGAGATAAAGGTTGCCATGAAATGTGGAATCAGGGGTCTCTAATACATATCCTAGTTCTTGAACTATCTTTTCACCATAGGATTCTATCTAGTGGATCCACCTAGAAAGATATGTCATGTTAGGTTCTACTTTGGATGGTAGACCACCTTCTTTCAGTGTGAGGTTTTGTGACACCGGATTCCATGTTTAATTCACATGGTTTATGTCGGTTAAGGTGAATGTTCCCTCATGTAAAATGAAAGACAAGTAATTGAACATTGACTAGGGTGACTTGAGGAGTCTACTTAGTAGGGGTAGGGTATGGGACTCTACCTAGACATTGCACGAGTTAATTTTAATGGAAGTTATAGGATATTGTCTTATGTAATGTTATAACATAAAAGATATATGATTATGATACATGATATTATTCTTATATGGTGTTAGTCATTATGATGAAGATGTTATTGGGTTATGTTGCTATATGGAGTGACGACTAATTATATTATAACTTATATGAAGCAAAACACTACTCATAGTCTCCTATCTTACCTACATGGTTGTGTGGGGTTATGGGGCTTCACATGACCATTGCACTTGTAGGTTGGGGATGGGATCATTGGTAAGTGTTTTGTATATTATCTTGTATGATCTTTTAAATATGAATTGTTAACATGACTCTATGATAATAAGCCTTGATTATGATCATGTTGTATGATGATGAAGTCCTTAACTTGTATATGATCTATGGTATGTGCATTAAAGACATTCACATGACTTAGCATGTTTTCTAAAGAAACGATAAATGATCCTTTTTCATGCATTTCATTAAGTAGGTAGATTTGAAGAAGCTTGGAACTCTTTATCCAAGTCTTGGTAGGTCCTCAATGTTCGGGATGCTATCTTTTCAATATTCTAGCTTAGGCAGATTTTAGAAGTTTTAGGAATACAATATTTCCATATGATCTGTGGATTCTTTTGTACTAAGGCCTGTATGGCATATTTACTATTTATTGGCTAAGTCCAAATTTATACTCTTAGATGGTTTTGATATATGTGAGAAAATTTATTAGAATCTCATATGTTTTATGGATGTTTAGTAACAAGTCTAAGTATATTTCAAGTAGAATGCAAAAGTTTTAATTTTCCGCAATTTTTACTGATCACATGTTATCACGAATGCTAAGGTCTTGTCTGAGTTCTCGGAGAGGACGGCGACGCCGGTCGCCTCTGAGCGATGCTCTCCGGGTGTGAAAGGAGCATTTGCAGCTTAATTAAAATATTGGGTCAACAAATACATCTGGCAAATTAAATGCAACATTTTGGAAATAAATTATCCTTGTCTAATATACCCTTTTTTGGCCCCAAGGGTATATTAGAGTATGTACCATTGCACAAACATTCTCATATACTTCCCCACTATGTTGTCCAGCATTTGCAGTTGAAGGATTAATCAAAAACATTGGACTAGCTGGTTCTGGCGTTTTTTCAATAGAAGAATTAGTAAATTAAACTTTCATTTTTGGAAACTCATCCAATCTAGCACATAACAGTTGCAACATTTGTTTTAATTCAATGGTCTCTTTTCTATCAACCATTATATCATTACCATTCTGATTTACCTTATAGACCATTTTCTCACTCTAATGCAATTCATTCAGTTCTCGTTCATCAATCTTCTGTACTTCATAATCAATCACCTTCAAATAGCCACTTACCATATAATCTGATCCACTATCAATAGTAGGTGGGTTTTTTTATCCAAAACATGTTTTGTTCAAGTTCCTCTTCTCCATTTTCAACACTTTGTGGGACTTCTAAACCGTTTTTTCCTCACCGAATACATTGTCGTGTGCCTATGGATGACTCTTAGAGTTGAGCTGGTTCTCTGTCTCACTTGTAACATTCTTCAAGTCCTCTCCCTTTGAATCACTCTGAACATCTGTTTTGTCCTTAACATTACTTATCCCAATCAAGACTTCTATCCTAACACCAATTTCTTACTTGACCGATGAATCAATTGACACTTAGACATCACTTGCAAGAACATCCTTTTCGGCATCCACCATCTCAACATCACTCATATACATTTTTGACCATTAGTCACAGACAACATATCATATGTATCAAATTTCGGCATGCTAATACTCATCTTCTCATGAAAGAGTACCTAAAAGAAAAAGGAAAGGGAAGAAATAACTTCCAAAATAACTTATATGCATCACTCATTCGACTAGTTATATGATTCTCTATAAATTTTACACCTTTTTCACAAGAAAAGAAACTTCAATCTTATTTCATCTATAACTTCATCTCAAAATTCATGAATAACTTAACTTCTTTTCTTCCTTTGCAACAGATATCGGTGGCAAAGGAGGAAAGAATCCAATAAACAAACATGATTGTCCATACAATTGAAGTTGTTTTTAACTATTTTCACTCCAAATCACTAACAAAAACTCAAAAATAACTCAAATTTTCAATCATCATCATTCATAGTGAATAATTGAATAATGATCACTGAAAATCGGATTTGTGTTGGGTTGTGAATATAAATTGGAGTTAATTGTTTTTGAATTTTTATGAGTGATTTGGAGTGAAATCATTTTTCAAATTCCATCAGTTTTCATGGTCACTCTCCGTTATATATAAAATCTATTACCGAAAGCATGCATTCTTTCACACAAACACACAAAAAAAATTGTAACCCTAGTTTCATCAAAACAGAATTGAGGATAAAAAATAGAAAATAAATCCTGTTTTCCATCCCCGTATGTTAAAATTTAGCAGAATGACAACTAAAAAAAGGTCCTCCCACCAATAAATTCACCCGAAAAAAATATAAAAATTTCATCCACATATCAAATGTCTTTATTTTTTTTAAAATATAGCAACGTTCAACAAATAAACAAGTAATGTCAATTAGAAATTTTTTTTACAGGATTTCATCAAACTAAGCAACAGGCAGGAATTTGCAATCAAAATAGAAGGTTAATAAAGAAGGAAACGGTCGTGAGCTTAACCCTCCAATGATGGCTTTTGCTTCTTCAAATACTTTTTTGGCACTAAGTAACTGAAGAGTGTGAGTAGGATATGAGTTAATTCCTAAAATGACACTTAATTTCAGAGTAATGTTTTATTTTGCTCTTATATTTTACAAATAGCTTCAGTTATATACAATATAAATTAGTAATTAGTTTACAGATAAATACAGTTATATAATTTTAAAAACTATTCAATATATACATTGATTATATGTTATAGTTTGCTAAAAGACATATTACCGATACCAAAAACGCTAAAAAGTACCCCTAAACAGTCGGAAATTGCTCAAATTTTCCATTAAATTATATTGTGGCTCAAAATTACCCTTCTCATCTAAGTATTGGGTCATGCTTACACTTCTTATTAAAAGAAGTATGTTAAGTGTCAAATGGACTCCACATGGACGCCACATAAGTGTCAAAGATTTCCCACTTCTATGTAGACTAATAAGATCCCTAATATCTAATTTTCCCCTCATTTCTCTTAAGGTTCGATTTCAACCATTTTCCCTCATTTTCACGGGTAGGGTAAGAAACGATTCACAGATTTCTTCACTTATGCGCGTGGGCTTTGAAGTTGATTTCGTAGTTGGGTTTCAAAGTGGATCTTCGCCGCCGTAGGTTAGTAAATCGTTGTTCTTATTTTATTATGCTTTCTATTTCAATGTTATGTTGGATCCATTATTGGTGATGAATTGATGGATATAAGGGTAAATATGAGCTATTTCCGATAGTTTAAGTGTATTTTTGAGCATTTTCCATAAAGTATATATTGACTATATATTATAAGGTACCTATATATGATTTATAATTGACTATATATTATGATACACTCAAAAAACTAAATATACTTTAATGATATGAAGTATACATAGACTTCAATCTCGATCAACTTTAATTCATATCGTAATAGTCTCAAATTTTAAATATTGAATCATCTCGATCTTTCGAGTCTTTTTCTATTTAATTTGCTCAAAAAGATTCATGTTTGCAGTATATTAAAATTTTAAAGAGAACGATAAACAACTAGGAAGACACATGAAATAAAAAAGAGGAGGAGAGGAAGAAAGAAGGAAAATAGGTTAATAATGGTGAAACTTGAAGGAAGGAAGAAGAAGAAGAGTAGAAGGTCCTGCAAATATTTGTAATTTTGAAATTTTAGCGAGATAAGGTACAAGTAACCCCTAGACTATAACCGAAATTTGAAGTCGATGGAACAGTCAATGCACTCCAAAAAAGAAAAACAAAGAAAAAAACATAAGTAGGGCTCAATACAATGCAACATGTACTAAGTAGATATCTTTGCTCAAAATAGTAACTAATATGCACAAAGTAATAGTATAAAGCCAACTATAACACTTAGCATGTGATAAACAACAAACAACAAGGACAAGTGACAACTAAAGCAAGTACGTATTCGATGACGATATCAAGCACACACACGAGGACTCATGCCTCCACACCACACTCGTTTGGGAATGGGATCTTTAAAATTGAGTACATTCAATTAATTAAATATGTATTGCTTTTTGATATTACCGTGTCATAACATGACAGCCTAATCCAATAATAACGTGTCGGAACATGATATCCCGATCAAATAATACTGTGTCAAAATGTGACACCCTAATACAATAATACCATGTGGGAACGTGACACCCCGATCTAATAATACTGTCTCAGAATGTTACACCCCGATCAAATAATACCGTGTCAGAACGTGACACCCCGATCAAAAAATATATTGTTAATTTATCATTTATTATCACCACTTTTCACTTCCTTAACAATTTTTCATCAAGTCTTGTTTATTCAAGGCATCACTTTTATAGAGAAGGTTCAAGATTATAAATTTCACGGTCTTAGGATTCTAGACCATTCATAGAGACAACATAGATTATCCAAACCACACAACAAAGTCACACAAACACACAATCAAGTACGTAGAGAACTTCACAATATCACTCAACGTATATCAACCTCTATTAAGAGTCTATCTATCAAGTATAATAAACCATAACCTATCTCCACTGAATAACCTATGTCAAGTAAACTATTTCTCCAATGTTCTTCCGTTCTTCAATGTATACGAATCTTCCCAATCTATCAAATATAAGTGCATAATTTGTAAGTTAACGAGTCTATAAACACTCATATTATTACATATCTATCCTAGACCCAAAACTTACCTTATTTTTTTAATCAGTTTCCTAAAGTTCAAACCTAAGGGTAATTCCTAATTCCTCCGATTAGCATAAATTCAATGGAATGCATATAACTTGATACACCTAATATTTAATTACATATATTCATATATCAAAATCTTGATTTTTAATATGATAATTAACTTAATTTAAAAATTCAAACTCACTATTTTTTGAAACGGATTACTTGTACTAGAAACCAATTGCAACACTATAATCCAATTGCACCGCTATATGTTGAACTTCCATTCTCTTTAAACCCACAATAGCTAGATAACTATTAACTCCCATGTGCATAAATTTCTCAATCAAAATACAAACCCTACCTTTAAAAGTGAAATTTTCAATTTCTTTCTTCAAGCACATCATTAAATAAAATGAATGGCCAACCTTTCAACAATCAACTTTATTTCTTAAATCAAGAATGTAAACACTTCTTTTCTAACTTAAACATCGTAATAAAACCCACTACAATGAATTAATATTCTTTTCCCCAAATTAATATAAACCAATGTGTATATAAGAAATTTCTAATTCCAACCTCTTCCTAATTCGATTTCTCTTTCCCTACAAATAACAATGCAACATATTACTAATAAATAGAACTCATTGCATATTACTTAAAGAAATAAAATAGTTGAAGCGTTGCATCGATGGCAGTTGCTTCTAGTTGACACCAGGTGTTGTGTTTCTATCTCTTAGTTTTTTTAATTATCTAGGGTGACTAATTATGAACTAACAAATATTACATCTTACTAATTTTAATGTTATGTACTTGAAGCACCGACTAATTTAACTATTCAAAACAACCCTACTAATTTTATAATATATTATGAATAGTTCAAAATATCCATTTATAATCTAGCGGTAATATTTTATGAAATAAAAAGCCCTGGTACTCAAAACGATCAAATGGGTCGTTACATTAGTAACAATTTATCCATCGTTTGTCCTCAAACGATCAAAGAAGGCGAGGAAAATAAAGGTTACCTGAATCAACCATAGGTGTGGATCTTCTGTGCATATCCCCCTCAGTATCCAGAGTGGACTTATCAACTTTGCAATTCTTCCACTAGAGATTCACTAAGTCAACCACTTTTGACCTGAACTTGTAGACCTCCCTATCTAGAATAGCTACCAGATCTTCCTCTTCAGACAAGTTCTTATCGAGAAATATTGAATACTATCAAATAATACAGTTTCGATCACCATATTATTTCTTAAACATAAACACATGAAACACTCAGTGCGCACCTGACAACCCTGGATGAAGGCCAATTCATATGCTGCCTTGGACACACATTTAAGAACTTCAAATTGCCCAATATACCTAAATTTAAGCTTACCCCACTTAACAAACTGCATTACACCCTTCATGGGTGAAACTTTAAACAAGCCTTTCTCACCCTCCATAAACTCTAAATCCATACCTTCCGATTTGCATACTCCTTATGCTTGCTCTGAGATTCTAGAAACATCTCCAGTATGAATTTCACTTTCTCTAACAATTCCCTCAAAAGTTTAGTACCCCAAGGTGTAATCTCGGATGCATCAAACCAACCAATGGGATACCTACATCTCCCACCATACATGCCTCAAATGGAGCCATATCACTACTAGAGTGGTAGTTATTGTTGTACGAAAACTCTATTAAGGGCAAGAGCTGATCCTAATGACCACCAAAATCAATCACGCACACACCAAGCATATCCTTTTGCACTTAATTTATCGCTAAGACTACCCATTGGTCTAAGGGTGAAATGCAGTACTAAGATCCAATCTGTTACCTAATTGAGCATACAAGTTCCTCCATAAGTTAGAATTAAATTGCGTACCTCTATCTGATATGATTGAGATTGGAACTCCATGCAATCAAACAATCTCACAGATATAAAGTTAGGCTAACTTCTCAGTGTTATAAGCTATGTTAACAGGAATAAAGTGATAATCTTTGAGCAATTACACAAATATAATCAAACTTACTCAATGTCTTTGGAAGACCAACCACAGAATCCATTACAATTCTCTCCCACTTCCATTCACAAATGGACATTCTTTAATGTGTCCCTCCAGGCCTCTGATGTTCATACTTTACCTTTTGACAATTTGGACATTAGGCAACTTAGTCAATAATGTCACACTTCATTCTACTCCACAATAATGCTATCTCATATTATGATACACCTTGTTTGCACCAAGCTGTATGGAATACATCACATTATGCGCCTTTACAACAATAGAATGAGTCAAATCATTAAAACATTGATTACATACCCGCCCCTTAATTCTCAAGACGCCATCATAATCAATCAAAGCCTTTTTATCTTCTCCTCAAAATACGATATCTTGAATTCATCTCAGCTTCTCATCATCAAACTGCTTTCCCTTAATCTTTTCAAGAAAAGAAGATCTTGCCTCCACACAGGACAAAAATCCTTCTTTCTCAAGTACTTCAATCCTGATAAATTCATTAGATAGAGTGTGAACTTATCTAGCCAATGGTCGTCTAGAAACATGCAAGTGGCTAAACTAAAAATGCTCCCTACTTTTCTACTTAGGGCATCTACCACAACATTAGTTTTTCCTGGGTGATATAAAATAGTTGTATCATAGTCTTTTAATAACTCGATCCACCTCCTCTGCCTCTAATTTAAATCCTTCTGAATGAAGACATATTGTAAGNCACATATTGTAAGGTGCGGTGATTTGTATACACTTCACACTTGACACAATATAGATAGTGCCCCCATTGCTTCAATGCAAATAAAACTGCAGCCAACTCTAAATCATGGTTCATATTGTTACATTCATGCACATTAGATTGCTTTGAAGAATAGAAATTACATTTTTGTCCTGCATTAGCACTGCACCCAAATTAGAATAAGATGCATCCCAATATACAATGAAATTCTTACCTTCCACTAGAAAGGTATGAGTCTGTGCAATACTCAAAAAGGTTTTGAGTTTCAGGATGCTTTCTTCACACTCAGCTGACCATACAAATTGAACATTCTACTTGGTCAAATTGGCCAGATTGGAAGAAAAGGAAGAGATTCCGTTGACGAATTGGCGATTAGTAGCTATCTAAACCAACAAAGCTTCTTACCTCAGAAACATTAGCAGGTCTTTCCCAACTCTTCACTACTTCAATTGAGTGGGGTCCACTATCACTCTATCCTTAGAAACAATGTGCCCGAAGAAGGACATTGAATCGAGCAAAAACTCACACTTAGAGAACTTGTCATAAAACCCGTTTTCCCATAACAACCCCAATACAATTCTCAAATGCTCCTCATGTTCCATCTTGCTCTTTGTGTATATAAGTATATCATCAATGAATATAATAAGTAAGAGATCTAGATATATACATTTAAAAAATTTGTTCATCAGGCTCATGATGGAAGAATGGGCATTAATAAGCCCAAAACACATTTCTAAGGATTTGTAGTGACATACTTTGTTTTAAAATAGGTATTTGGCACGTCTATTGCCCACATTTTAAATTGATGATCACCGAACCTCAAATCTATTTTATAGAAGACACAAGCACCCTGTAATTGGTCAAACAAGTCATCAATGTGAGGAATGAGGTACTTTCTCTTAATAGTTATTTTATTCAACTGCATGTAGTCCATGCACATACAGAAACTATTATCCTTCTTCTTCACAAATAAAACTGGAGCACCATAAGGAGATGCACTGGGTCTAATAAAATCTTTAACTAACAACTCTTGAAGTTGGGCCTTTAACTCCCTTAATTCTGTTTGGTTCATTCTATAAAGTGGAATAGAAATTGGGCGAGTCCCAGACTCCAGGTCAATACAAAAATCAATATCTCTATCTGGTGGTATACCACGCAGGTCTATAGGAAAAAAATGCACAAACTCACAAAAAAAATAGAAATAGACTCGATCGAAGGCACTTTAGAAGTATCATCTTTGAGATGTTCCACGAACGCTAAACAATACTTACTCACCAACCTCTTAGAATGAAGAAAAGAGATACTATGAACTGTGGTGGAAATATAGTCACAGTCACACACTAGTGGATGGATCTATCACAGGCTTGGCTAAGGTAACAGTCTTAGTATTACAATCTAATATAGCAAAATTTGGAGAAAGCCAATTTATACCCATAATTATATCAAAATCAACCATCTCTAGAATAATCAAATCTACATAAATGTTTCTTTTAGCAAGATTCATAAGGAAATACCCATGCACCTTCTCAACTATCACAGATTCACTAACAGGATTAGAGACACGAATAGGCATGTCAAACAAGTAACAATGTAAATCAAGACTAGTAGTGACTGGTGAAGATACCTAAGAAAATATGGATCTACGATCAAATATTACGGAAGCCATGTGATAACAAACCAAAAGAGTACATGTGATAACATTATTAGATGTCCCAACTTGTGGGCTCCCAGGCAAAGCATAAGTATGGGCCCTATCATCTATAAGTCCATTGCCCTTGCCGGGATGCACTCTAGTTATTCCAACCTGCCGACCACCCTACCTGAACTGTTGACCACCATTACCTTGACAAACATATCCCCCAAAATGACGGCCCCTTCTGATCGTATCGAGCCTGACTTTGGTTTGCACAATATTTCCTGATATGTCTGGTTTTTACCCACCAATAACAAGTCTTGGAATAGAGTGTAGGTCTTTGTGAAGTTCAAAAAGACTAGAGATACCCCCTAGACATTGAAAAATGTTGACTGATCTTCAATGGACTCTCAAGATTAGCCTATAGTGAAGGCTTAATAGAACATTTGGATAGCCCCCCATCGATCCACCCTCATGAGTACGAACCACTAAACTCGGCTGCGTTATGGAACTTTTGAAATATTCACACCATTGTGAAGCCATTTGGCAAAATCAACCTCTTCCTGAAAAGATTTTTCAAAAGCAGCAACTTGTAAAGCTGGAATATGCAAATTTGACATCAATCCTTTTACAAAAAATCAAATCCACTCTTGTTGACTGAAGAAAATATTAGTGTCATATCAGGATAATGCACAAAATTTATCCTCATAAGCTGCAACAAACTTCCTTCTTTGTTGTTCGTTTAGGAACTCATCTCTCCTCATGTTCCTCGAAGTCCATGGTATATACATCTCCATAAAGAAGATTTAACATCTCGTAACTTGAAATAACTAATAATAACCTAAACCAAGATGAATTATTTTTGGAAATAAATAGAGAAACCTGGACAATTTCCCTAGTGTAAAAAAGTGATCTGTTTAGTCATTTTCAAATGACCATAAATACCATCTCAGGAGGAGTTAGAGTGATTTATTTATATGGTTGGAAAGTGCGCATGAAGATCTTTTGCATTTTGTATATCGTATGAGAGAGATATGCCTTTCGAAAGTTGGGCTGTTGGATTGAGTAGAATCCGATCCAGATTTTAGTAAGGTAAAGTAGTCTTTTCGCCCTACTATTTCTCAATTTGTTTTAAGGGTTTATTACGGGAAAAATTAAGCCTTAAGTGAGTTTTCAAAATATTGAATATGGTTAGGGATTGGGAGAAAAGTGAAGGAAGAAGGAGAAAGGCAAAAAGACCAATATTTCGCCAAAATCATTGAGAGAGTTTCGTCAGGGATGATAGCTTTAAGTATGTGTGATGTTTCGATGTTAGGTTCTTCCACCCAAACCTAATTGATTCAATTCATAAAGCTTAGTATAGATTATTTTATGAACATGGAAGTTCTTGATGAACAATGGTTGAATCTTTTTAGTTGAATTGTAGCATATCAGTTTAAACTAATGAGTATTGAGTATATTAATTATTCTATGTGTTTTGAGAAAAATCCATGGATGTTTTAGAGATTTAGAGTTGAAAATTCTAGAATAAAAGTTGATAAACCCGCCTACAAGTCCTGGGGTGGCACACCTAAAATATCCCCTCATGACAGACTCTATCCGTAAGGTTCTGGCGTGCCGTGCCAGCAAGGGAGCCTAAGGACAGCCTCTGGCGGCCCACGCATCTCAGAGCGTCAAGGTCACCTGTAGTCCCCATTTTCCCCCATCTTTTCGTACTAGTTCATAAGTGATGTACGTATTATTCCTAGTTGATTCCAACACTATAAAATATAACTAAACATCATGAAATCATCCATAAACATGAGATCATGATCCTTGAATCCATAATCCAATTCAAGGGAAGTTATGATCAAAGTCTAAGAAGTTATGAGTCAAGTTTAAAAGTTAAGAATCAAGTCAAAGTAAGTTCCTAAGGCATTCAAGAGTCTTAACAAATATTTAAACTTTGTTTTAATGCTCAAGAAATGAGTTGAGCAATGATTAAAGAGTTGATTTAAATTCTTAAAAGCTATAAGGGAACTAAGGATTTCCTAAAGTTAAGTTTCAAGTTAAGAAAAGAGTAACAAGTTGAGTTCACTTCTCAAGAGTCATAAGGGAACTAAGTAGTCTCTAGGAGTTTAAACAAAATGTTTTCAAATTTTTCAGAAAGAAAGAAACCTAGAGTTCCACAGAGACAATGCCTAGTTTAGTAAAATAAAGAAACTATGATTTGAAAGAGAGATTTTAAAGCTATGTTTGAGCAATTATCTCAAACCAGAGATAAAGTTGTTTCAAATATATATGAGCTAAGTATTTTTGAAGTTCTATTGAGAACCTATATGGGGACGCGAGTTCATATCAAATAAAGTCTCCATAAACCATGTTGCCAACACGGACAGGATAAAGAATCATACTTTTTAGATGATTACTCAGTGCTATTTGGCATAGACTAGTGGATTGACTTAGTAGTTACAGTTTAATACTGATGACAAGGTGTAGAGCGGTCCTCTTGCAACATGAGGTAATACGTTGTACCATCACTTAAGCTCATAGTGATCGTTGTCGGTTAGAGAATCTCCCACAAAAAATATATTACTTTCATATATAAGTAAAGTTGAGTTTATTATTTTTTATCTATGATGAACTAATTGTTTACACTATTTTACAAGTTTTCCTTATATTGCATACGTCTTTACTGCTTTATATTGAGTTATGACTTCTTTAGTTTAGCATCGCCAAAGTAATTTCATTCTTACTCCTTTCAAACCTTATAGTTCTGTTTAGTATTCCAACTCGCGTACTCCTACATTCAATGTACTGATGCCAGTTGGCCTGCATCGTCTTATGGTGCAAACACAGGTAACCAGGATCAGCACGTACTGCTTCATTTATCTATATTGGGCTTCATATTTAGTGGTGAGACTTCTTGCATTTCGGAGAATGTTTTTATTGCATTCTATTTAGTTCAATAGAATGTTGTGGGGTTTGTTTCAACATTCATCTAAGTCAGTTAGAGGCTTCATAGATAGATAGACAATTAGTAGTTCAGTTTTGGAGTCTCATTTACTTTGTAACTTCATATGTTCAAGTGTTAAGACTTAAGTGCCATTTTTGCAAGATTATCATATTAAGTATTTCTTTTAACCATATTCTATTTCATTTTTTAGTTGAGTTGAGTATTCCGTTGAGTTAAGTAATCCACGCCAATGATTCTCTTAAGGATAGCAATGGTCGTTGGGTGTCTTCCACGTCTTGGGTGTAGGCTCGAGGCGTGACAAGAGTCCTAGAGAGTCTATGAATCCCTATCACTAGAGTCTTAGTCATCGGTGTAAAGCGCACCACATCTACTATTACGCGGCTACAACATTTAGGAATGTCTCACTTCTTTCATATTCTTTTTGTGTGTTAGAGCTCTAAAATTCTCTCTCTAACTCGTGCTATCACGTATTTCAGTGATTTACAATGCCTCCAAGAGGAGCAGCGAGAGGTTGTCCCCTAGAAGTGATATTGAGGAACAAGAGTTACCCAACGCACCTTATGTGTAATCACAATGAAAAGTCGCAAACACCAAATTCCCGAAATTTATCAGGATGTTAAGTCAAGTAGTAAGAAAACATGTCGGGCAACAGAGAGGAGTTCGATAAGAAGGGACTTACACCTCTAGGGTTCGTGAGTTTTTCAGAATGAATCCTATTAGTGCAACAGTTAAATCAATAATAAGGATCCGGAATTTTTTTTTGAAGAATTGAAGAAAGTGATTGAGGTGATACATGTGTTTTAATACTGAGAGGGTTGAATAAGCTGCTTATGAACTAAAGAGTGTGGCTAGAACTTTGTTCAACCAAAGGAGGGCAGAGCTGAGGATGTACCACATACATGTTGGAATTTCATTGAAGAAGCCTTCTTGGGGATTTTCTTTCCTCGAGAATAGAAGGAAGCAAAGGTACGTGAGTTCCTCACTTTGAAACAAGACTCCTTAAATGTTCACAAATATGGGTTGAAGTTCATCGAACTGTCTCGCTATGCTCCGGTGATGGTGAATCATATGAGGAGCAGAATGAGTTTGTTTGTCGCTTGTTTGGGTCGTGCTTCAAGCAAAGAAGGCAGGGATATAATGTTTATTTGAAAAACAGACATATCAAGGATAATGGACTATGTGGATCATGTTGAAAAAAATAGTTGACAGAAAGAGAAGGGTACAGAAAAAAGAAGGACAAGATGGTAAATGAGTCTGCGCAATTGAAAGGTGGTCCGATTCGACCACAAATTAAGATATAGAAAAGGCATGACCCGTCATCTACTAGTGCACATGCGCCAAGAAATAAAGATAAGTATAAGGATTCGAATTCGTAACTATAAGGCTAGACCAACCCAATCCCAAGGTAGTGTGGAAAAAGGTGGTAGTTGGACTCATGCTTGTGGTAGGTGTGGTAGAACCCACATTGGTAGATGTCGTGATAGCCTGTCGTGTTTCTTCAAGTGTGGTCAAGAGGGACATTACATGAATGATTGTCCTAAGATTAAGCAAGTAGGTGGAAATTCGGGCAATAGAGCCCAATCCTCATCAGTTGCCCAACCAAACAAGGCTGTACGTAGAGTAGCCACTTATGGTACTGGCGGAGGGGAAAATTGTCTCTATGCAATCACTAGTTGCGAAGAGCAAGAGAACTCTCATATGATGTCACGGGTATGATCAAAGTCTAATTTTTATGAATATTCTTTGTTAGACCTAGGAGCAATTAATCTTTTGTAACTCCTTATGTTGAAAATCAGTTTGAGATTCTTCTTAGAATAATCAGTGAACCCTTTTGTGTGTCTTCACCTGTATTTGAGTCTATTCTAGCGGAAAGAGTCTATCGTGAATATCCAATTTCCATCAATACACTATGGCTGATCTAGTAGAATTACACATGGTAGATTTTGATGTCATTCTAGGTATGGACTAGATTCATGCCTGTTATGCATCAATATATTGTAGGACTCAAGTTTTCAAGTTTCAAATTACTAATGAGCCAGTCATAGAGTGGTGTAGCAGATCATTAGTGCGTAAGGTTTGTTTCATTTCGTACCTTAAGGCGAGAAAGTTAGTCTCAAAATGGTGTTTCTATCACATAGTCCGAGTTAATAACTCAAGTGCTGAGATACCTTTCCTTTAGTCAGTTCCTATAGTAAGTGAGCTCCCAGAAGTCTTTCCTGAGGATCAACCCGGAGTCCCTCCCGAAAGAGATATAGACTTCCGCGTAGACATCATTCAAGATACTCTTCCTATCTCTATTATTCCATACATAATGGCACCAACAGTGTTAAAAGAGCTAAAAGAACAATTGAAAGATGTATTCGATAAAGGTTTCATTCGACCAAGTGTCTCACCTTGGGGTGCTCTGGTCTTTTTTGTATGGAAGAAGGATGGAACCCTTAAGATGTGTATGGATTACCGTCAGTTGAATTAGGTGACCATCAAGAATAAGTATCCTTTCCCAAGGATAGATGATATTTTTGACCAGCTTCAAGGTGCTTCTTGCTTCTTGAAAATTAATCTAAGATTAGACTACTATCAGTTCAAAGTTAGGAAATGTGATATTTCAAAGAGAGATTTAGAACAAGATATGGGCGCGTTTTGGGTTATGTCTTTGGATTAACAAATTTCCCTGCAACATTCATGGATCTTATGAACAGATTCTTTAAACCTTATTTAGATCTGTATGTCATCGTCTTCATTGATGACATACTGATTTATTCAAGAAGTGAAGAAAATCATGCTAGTAACCTCAGAATTATTCTACTGACTTCGCAACATAAGAAGATAGATGCCAAGTTCTCCAAGTTTGACTTTTGGCTTGTGTGTGGGATTCTTAGTCCATATTATCTCTGATGAAGGGATTAGAGTTGACACTGAAAAGATAAAGGCAGTTCAAAGTTAGCCTAGAACTACATATCCAACTTATATAAGGAGTTTCTTTGTTTTGGTTGGCTTCTATACAAGGTTTGTTGAATGATTATCATCTATCTCATCTACTTTGTCCAAGTTAAATCAAAAGTCAGTTAAGTTTGAATAGTCTAAATCTTGTGAGAAAAGCTTTCAGGAGTTGATCCAGAGATTTACGACGGATCCCGTTTTGACCTTATCAGAGGATACTCAAGGTTTTCTGGTATATTGTGACGCATCAAGAATTATCTTGGGATGCGTATTGATGTAAAATGCAAAGGTTATAGCTTATATCTTCAGACAATTGAAGGTTCATGAGAAGAATTATCTAACTCTTGCGTTAGAATTGGCTATTGTAGTTTTCACCTTGAAGATATGGTGTCACTACTTATGGGGTGTTCATGTTGACATATTCACTGATCACAAGAGCCTCCAATATGTGTTCACTCATACGGAGCTAAATCGCAAATAGAAAGGGTGCTTAGGACTACTCAAGGATTATGATATGAGTACTCTTTACAACCCAGGTAAGACTAACATAGTTTCTGATGCCTTCAACAGGTTATCCATGGGGAGTACCGTCCATTTTGAAGAAGAAAAGAGAGAATTAGATAAATAGGTGCACACACTTGCATGTTTGGGAGACAGACTTATGGATTCCACAGAAGGGGGATAGTGGTGACCAATGGAGCTAAATCATCACTAGTATCTGAGGTGAAATAAAAGCAATATCGAGACCCCATTTTGCTTTCAATTGAAGGCAACTATTCATATGCAAAGAGTATTGAATTTTGAACAAGGGGACATGGTGTGCTGAAGTACAAAGGTTGATTATGTGTACTAGGGTGGATGGACACCTAGAGAGGATTTTGGAGGAGGCTCATAACTCCAAATATTCCATTCGTTGAGGTTCCACCAAGATGTACCGCGACTTGACAGAGGTATATTGGTGGGAAGGCATGAATAAAGACTTGGGATGATCACATACCTCTCATTGAGTTCGCTTACAACAATTGTTACCATTTGAGCATCCAAATGTCTCCATATGAGACTCTTTATAGGAGAAGATGTAGATCTCCAATTGGGTAGTTTGGAGTTTGTGAAGCAGGGTTAGGTGGACCAGACTTGGTTCACCAATCCATGAAGACATTGAAAGTGATTAGAGAGAGATTTAAAATGGCACAAACCCTCCAAAAGTCATACATAGTTGTTACGAGAACGATGTTAGAGTTTGAGGTGGACGATTGATATATCTGAATGTTCAACCCATGAAGTGGGTTATGAGGTTTGGTAAGTAGGCATGAAGAAAGGTATATTGGTGGGAAGGCATGAAGAAAGGATTGAAAATTTCATTTTATTGCTCCTGGTACTCCATTCATCCGGGTTTCACCAAGATGTACCGCGATTTGAGAGAGGTATGTGTGCAAAGGTATGAAGAAAGATATTGCTGAGCTTGTTGCCAAATGTTCAAATTGTCAGCAAGTGAAAGTAGGGAACCAAAGGCCTAAAGGTTTTCCTCAGACTATAGAACTTCTGGAATGGAAGTGGGAGATGATTAACATGGACTTTATCACAGTTTTTCAAAGATCTCGCAAGCAACATGATTCTATTTGGGTGATCGTCGATAAAATGACAAAATCTGCCCATTTCCTGCCTGTAAAGACTACCTATTTGGCAAAGGATTATGCTAAGTTATACCTTCAAGAAGAGGTAAGACTTCAAGTAGTTCCAGTCTCTGTTATTTTAGATAGAGCTGCATAATTTACTACATAATCTTGGGAATCTTTCCAAAAAGGTTTCTGTTCAAAGGTGAACTTAAGCATTGCTTTTCATCAGACAGATGGACAAGCAGAGCGCGTTATCAATACCTTAGAAGATATGTTGAGAGCTTGTGTGATCGACTTCAAAGGGAGTTGGGATGATCACATACTTCTCATTGAGTTTTCTTACAACAATATTTACCATTCGAGCATCCAAATGGCTCCATATGAAGCTTTACGGTAAAAGATGCAGATCTTCAGTTGGATGGTTCGAAGTTGGTAAATCATGGTTGATAGGACAAGATATATTTCAGCAAGCTATGGAAAAGGTGAAAGTGATTTAAGAGATAGAAAATGGCACAGAGTCGCCAAAAGTCCTATACAAATGTTAGGTGAAGGCCGTTAGAGTTTGTGGTGGATAATTTGGTGTATCTGAAATTCTCACCCATGAAGGGTCTTATGAGTTTCGATGAGAAGGGGAAACTTAGTCCCCGATATATTTGAACTTATAGAATCTCCAAGAGAGTGATCAATGTGGCTTTTGAGTGGAGCTACCCCATGAATTAGAGGTGGTTCATCCGATATTCCATGTGTCTATGTTGAAGAAATGCTTGGGTGATCCTACATTAATTGTACCAACTTAGAATGTTGGGATTAAGGATAACTTGTTTTATGAGGAGATTCCGATTTAAAATTTGGATTGTAAAGTTTGCAAGTTGAGAATAAAGGAAGTTGCATCAACCAAAGTCATTTGGAGGAATCAGTTTATTGAAGAAGAAACTTGGGAAGCTAAAGAGGATATGAAGAGGATATATCCACATCTCTTCGAATCCAGAGAATGAAGATCAAGGTACAAATTTTCTTGTTAACATTTAATTAGACTATGTGTATTCAGGTTGTTATTTGCTTTTGTTATTGAGTGCTCAAATGGTATTACCACCCTTAGCTTAGTGAAAGAGTTTGCATTTGGGTACGAATGTTCCCAAGGGGGAGATATTGTAACATCTCATATGTTGAAATAACTAATAATAAGCTAAAAAACCAAGTGTAAAAAATGATTTTTTTTCGTCATTTAAAACGGTCATAACTCCCAGCTTAGGAAGACTTAGGGTGATTTCTTTATATGGTTGGAAATCCCTTTGGAATATCTTTCAAACGGCGCCAAGTTTGCACAACTTTGATATCATATGAGTGAGATATTCCTTTCAAAAGTTGGGTTACTGGATTGACAAGAATCCTATTCAGATTTAAGTAAGGGTAAAGTGGTCTTTTCACCCTACTATTTCCTAATTTGTTTTAAGGGTTTATTAGGGAAAAAGTTAATCCTTAAGTAAATTTTGATAATATTGAATACACTTAGGGATTGGGAGAAAAGAGAATAGAATAAGGAGAAAGAAGAAAAAAACAAGATTTCGCATAGATCGTTGAAAGAGTTTCATCGGGGTGATATCTTTCAGGTAAGTGAGATGTTTCGGTGTTGGGTTCTTACTCCCACACCTAATTTGATTCAATTAAGAAAGCTTAGTGTAGATTGATTTATGAACATCGAAATTCTTGATGAATAATGGTTGAATCCTTATTGGTTGAATTGTAGCATACCTTTAGTTGTTTGAATCAAGCTTTTGGGCTGTTTTACGAATCTAAGATTTTGAGTATAGAGTATGTTAATGATTTCAAGTGTTTGGGGGTGAACTCAAGGAAGTTGGGGATTTTTAGAGTTGAAAATCAGAGAAGAAGAGTTAGAAAACCCGTCACACAGGACCTGGGCGCTGCGCTTTCCAGAGCTCCTCAGGAGAGACTCTATCTGTCATGCTCTTGCATGCCGCGCCAGCGAGAGTTCCTGAGGATAGCCTATGTTCTTCAAGCTCAAGTGCACTGCGCCTCTAAGAGTGCCATCGTCACCTGAAGTCCCCATTACTCCCCCATCTTTTCGTACAGTGATGCACTTATTGTCTTAGTTGACTCCAACACACTTAAATATATAAAAATCATCAAAATCATCCATAAACATGAGATCCTGATGCTTGAATCCATAATCCAATTCAAAGGAACTTAATATCAAAGCTAAATAAGTTAAGAGTCATATTAAATGTTAAGAAGCAAGTCAAAGTACGTCCCAAAAGCATTCAAGAGTCTTAAAAAACATTTTAACTTTGCTTTAAGGCTTAAGAAAAGAGTTGAGCAAATAGTAAGGAGTTGAGTTAAATTCTCAAAAGCTATAAGGGAACCAAGGATTCCCTAAGAGTTAAGTTTCAGGTTTTAAAAAAATGTAACAAGTTGAGTTCACTTCTCAAGACTTATAAGGGAACTAAGTAGTCCATAAGACATTAAACAAAAAAAATTCTAACTTTTGATAAAGAGAGGAAGCTAGACTTGCACATAGCCTAAGTCTAGTTTCAGTAAAAGAAAAAGGAAACTATGATTTCCAACAGAGCTTTTAAATGTAATTTTGAGAAATTTTCTCAACCAGAGAATAAGTTGTTTAAAATATATATGAATTAAGTATTTTGAAAATAGTATTGTGCACCATATAGGGGCGCTAGTTCATATAAACTGAAGTATCCATAAACCATGTAGCAAATATGGACAGATAAAGGATAAACTTTTTAGATGATTCCTTAGTTCTTTTTATCATAAACAAGTGGATCCATTTAGTAGTTCAGGTCCTATACTGACGGCAATAAGTAGAGCGGTTCTCTTGCAATATGAGGTAATACGTTGTACCATCACTCAGGCTCATACAGAAACTATATTACTTTTATATATGAGTAAAGTTGAGTTAATTATTATTTATATTTAATGAACTAAGTGTTTACATTATTTTAAATGTTTTTCTTATATTGCATATGTCTTTACTACTTTACATTGAGTTATGAATTCTTGAGTTGAGCAGAGCCAAGGAAAGTTCATTCTTAATCCATTCAAGCCTTATAGTTGTGTTTAGCATTCCAACTCGCGTACTCGTACACCCAATATACTGATGCCATTTAACCAGCATCGTCTTATGATGCATATGTAGGTAACAAGGATTAGCTGCAGTGTGCTTCATTGATGTAGTTTGGGCTCAAGATTTAGTGGTGAGACTCATTGCATTTCAGAGTACATTTTTATTGCATTATAGTTATTTCAATAGAATGATGTGGGGTTTGTCTCAACATTCATCTTAGTCCGTTTAGAGGCTTCATAGAAAGATATACAGTTAGTAGTTCAGTTTTGGAGTCTCATTTACTTTGTAACTTCATATGTTCAAGTGTTGAGACTTAAGTGCCATTTTTGTAAGACAATCATATTAAGTATTTCTTTTAACCATGCTCTATTTCTTGATTTCGTTGAGTTTAGTATTCCGCTGATTTATGTAAGCCAGGCCAAGGGTTCTCTCAAGACTAGCAATGGTTGTTGGGTGATGTCCACATCCAGTGTGTAGTCTCAGGGCGTGACAGAAACTATAATAAGGTGTCAAAGTCATATGTGGTGCCTTTGATGGTCGACACTCAACATGAGACCACCATTGTATTTTGGCATCCCCTTGAAACTATTATGTGACAAACTCAACACCGAATCTCTCCTCTATATCTGTATCATCTCATAAATTGAAATAGCTAGGATTAGTCAAATAATAAGAATAGTTTTTTTTGGAAAAAATAGGAAGTATGTGGAAAAATTCCAAAGTGCAAAAAGTAAGTTTTTTGTATTTTCAAACGACCATAAATTCTAGATCAAGATGAGTTAGGGCCAGTTCTTGATATAGTTGGAAATACCTTGAAGATATATTTCCAACTCCACCAATTTTGCATAACTTTTATTGAGTATGAGAGGGATATGCCTATCTGAAGTTGGGTGGTTAGATTGAGGAAAATCCAATCCGTATTTTTGTAAGGGTAAAGTTTTCTTTTCACTCTACTATTTCATAATTATTTTTAAGGTTTTATTAGAGGTAAAATTAAGCCTTAGTTCTGTTTTAGAAAAGTCAAATACGCTTAGGACTTGGGAGAAAGAGAATAAAAGAGGAAGATCAAGAATCCTTCAAGAACACAAGGGTTTCGCAAGTGGAATTCGTCCAGGATGATACCTATCGAGGTATGTGAGGTCCTTCAGTGTTGGATTCTTCCACCCATGCAACAATATGTTAAATTCAGCACAATAAGAGTGATTTGATGAACATTGACATTCTTGAGGAAAAACCATTGAATTCTTGTTGGCTGAGTTGTAGTATACCATTGCTTATTCGATTCGTGTTTCCGGGATGATTTACAAGTCTAAACTATTGAGTATTGAGGATTTTAGTTATCATAAGTGTTAGGGGGTGATATCCATGGGAGTTAAGGAGGTTTACAACTGAAAATCAAAGAAGAAAATCCGAAAATCGCGTTTGACAAGCCTTAGAGCGCCATGATTGTCAGATCCCCTCAAGGAAGCCTCTTTCTGACAAGGCCTGGCGCGTTTCGTTAGCCAGAGTCCCTCACGACATTCTCTATCTGTCAGGCTCTGGCCCCCCGCGCCTCTCAGAGCGCCAGGGTCACCTGGAGATTCCATTTTCCCTCATCCTTTTTTACGAGTTCCTAAGTGATGTACCTACAATTCGTAGTTGATTCCAACACTCTAGTTCTACCATCTGTGAAATAGAGTAAAAAGGTTAGATACCAGTTAGATTCAAGTGAAATAAAGAAGACGAATAGTTTTCCAAAAGTCATATATCCTCTAAAAGAAAAGTAAAGGTGTCCCTATACCGTTCCGCAAGACTCTACTAAACATGTCCTTGTGCGATGAGATAATCGAACATAAATCTCTAATCCTATGTTTGTCACAACTCAAAAGGAATCAATAGTGAAACCTACACTTAACCTCCTAGTTGGGAGAACCAACAAAGTAAACCCCAACATAAATTCAACTGTTCAACTACGGATAACAACCATGATGTAGAATTTTAAAACTTATTAAAGTAACCAACCAAATAAACCACAAAAATCTATTACATTTTATCCCCAAAACCTGAAATTTATCACATCAAGAACATCGAATCTTCAAATTCTAAGTCTAAGAGTATTAAAGACACAAAAGAAATAAATAAAATTATTTATTTTTGAAAAATAAGAACATCATGACATTACCAAGAGAATCAAACACGAGCTTGAATGAATGGCTCCCCCTGGCACCTGATATGCTGGAGACTAGCTAGAGATGAGGGAAATTCAAATTCATTGGTACACTTGATGCACTCGACTAAATAAAAACAAAACAAAAAATACAGGTAGGGCTCAACATATGGCAACATGTACTGAGTAGATATCATCATCCAACTTAAAATAGTAACAAATATGCCTAAGTAATAATATAAAATAACCTATAACAATTAGCTAGTGATAAACACCAAATGACATGAACTAGTGATAAATGAAAAAGTGTCTAATCCTTCACAATATCAAGCACACACATGAGGACACATGCCTCCACACCATGCTCGTTTGAGAAATGGATTCTTTGAGATTTAGTACATTTAGTTAATTCAATATGTTTTCCTCTATAATATTACAATGTCAGACCGTGAAACCCCGATCCAATAATACCTTATCAAAATGTGACACCCTGATCCAATGATACCATATCAGAACGTGATACCATTCCAATAATAACATGTCGAAATGTGACACCCCAATCCAATAATACTGTGTCGAAACGTTACACCCGGATCCCAAAATATATTGTTAATTTATCATTTATTATCACCACTTTTCACTTCCTTTACTATATTTCATCAAAGTCTTCTATATTTAAGGCATCACTTCAATGTAGAGGTTTCAAGATTATAAATTGCAAAGTCTCAGGTTTCCAGACCATTCTCAAAGAACACATAGATTATCAAAACTACAAAACCAAGTAAAAACACACAAAATCAAGTAATCATAGAGAACTTCGTAGTATAACTAAATACATATCAATAACTATTGATAGTCTATCTATCAAATATAATAAACCATAACCTACCTCAATAGAATAACCAAAGTCCAGTTAACTACTTCTCCAATGCTTTTCCTTTCATCAATGCCTCCGAAATTTTTCGATCTATCAAGTATATGTGCATAATTTGTAAGTTAACGAGTCTATAAACAATCATATTATTATATGTTTAGCCCAAAAAAGGATGTGGTGAATTCCCTTTCGGATCTTACATTAAATTAGTTTGAGTAATTTCCTTAATAAAATCATTGCTCGGCTTAATCATGATAGACTGGAAGGCTTTCTCCGAAGGTTGATTCCGGAATCCATTTGGCTTTGTCAAGGGTAGAAATGTCTTTGAAAATGGGATTTTATCTTAAGAAATTGTTTCTGTTATTATATTGAGGGGTAAACTATATAATGTGGTTATTGAGATGGATATGGACAAACCTTATCATAATGTTGACTGGAAATTCTTGATTTATGTTTTAGAAAGGTTGGCTTTTGATTCTAATGTGACTAATAAGATTTGGAGGTCTCTTGCTAATAATTGGTACTCGGTTCTAATTAATGGGCAAGCACATGAATTTTGTCATTCTACTAGGGGAGTTAAGCAAGGGGACCCTCTATATCCTGCTCTTTTTATTTTGATCAGGGAGGTTTTATCTCTATCTCTTAATAAGTTGTTTGAAAGATATAATTTTAATTATTATGGACTACCCAAGTAAAGTTGACATTTGAATCATCTAGCATATGGAGATGATAAATTATCTTTGCAGCAACAGACAGAAGATCCTTAGAACTGATTATGAAAACTCAGATACTATATGAACATCAATATGGTCAACTTATTTATAAGAATAAGAGTTATTATTATGTGTTCAGCGAAGCTTCACAGACTTCCATTAAGGATGTCGAACAAGTCACAAGTTTCTCTAATAGGAATGGTAATAAGAAGGTGGTAAAATTTTCAAAATTGATCAAAAAAATTCATAATAAGCTCCAATTATGGAAAGAAAAGATTATGTTTTTTTGCGGGGAAATAATTTTGATAAATCATGTATTGCAATGTGTGCCTATTGACCTTTTATCTACTATTTGCCCTCCGAAATGTGTTATTTATGATATTCATAGGATTTTTCCTAAATTCTTATGGAACTTTAAAGAGGATGCCACAGCCACTCACTAGATTGCTTGATGATCTGTGTTTCAAAGAGTGAGGGAGGTTTGGGGTGTAGATCTTTATTTGATGATTCCAAATATCTTTTAGCAATATTCTGGTTTGAAGTTTAGAACTTCCAATTCTTTATGGGCTAATTTCATGTAGAACAAATATTGTAAGAGAAATAAACCTCAAGTAGTTGAATGGAATGGTTGTTCAAATGTATGGGAGGCTACACTTCAAAATAGATATTTTTTTATCTAGACATTTGGTGGGAACCAAAAGAATGTCATGCTAGCGTTTCGTTTGATAAGTGGACACAATTGGGAGCCCTGCAGTATGTCTTACCTATCTCACATGATTTTTGACATGTTAAATTTATTTTCAATTGTACAATACATGATGATAGAATAATGAGGTGTTAGCTGGTATCTTCAATGAGGAGGTTGGTAGGCACATTAATAAAAAGTTCTGGGAGATAATCCTTAGTGGATACCTAGTGGTATTAGGAAATTTAAAATTGGTTTAGCTGGTTCTGCTTGGAAGCTGTGCCGGGGAGGAAAGAACCTATAGAGTGTAATGAACCGGAAGATCAATTTTGTAATTTTTTTTGTAAAATTAGTATTTTTCTCTACCCTCGATAGTTGCCCCGAGTTGTTTCTAATCAGTTGATAAAGTTGTTTTTGAAATTTTAAAAAAATTGTTTAACTATGGTTAGGTAATTGATGGATATTTATAAGATATTTAATTTAGGTCATAATAATTTCCAAATATGAAATTTATTACATACTCTATACTATTTGACTTTTATTAATTAATTTAGAAAATAAAGAGAAGGAAGAAACTAACTTGTGCATCAGCGGCACGAAACAGAAAACATAAATTAATCGTCCAAACTTTGTATTGTGGTGTATATGTGATGGGTGTCCTATCATCATTTTATTATTATTATTAGTATACTTGATTGATAGTGGGAAAAAAAGGAAACAATTAAGTGGATTTTAAGTTAGAATAATTGGAAAAATTTGTTTATTGTATATGTTGTCTTTTCAATGGAAAAAAAGGAATGGAATGATTATGGAATGATTAGTCAATGCTGACGAAACTAGTGAATGGAAATATATGG